>NC_084565.2:42855000-42965000 GCF_033978685.3 Nerophis lumbriciformis
CTTGCTGCCACTTTAATTAGTGTTGTTGTTGTTCTGATGCATTCAATGAGGCTGGGTTTTGCCAGTTTCCACCAGTAGAGTGTTGTCTTGCTGCCACTTTAATTAGTGTTGTTGTTGTTGTTCTGATGCATTCAGTGAAGCTGGGTTTTCCCAGTTTCCACCAGTAGAGTGTTGTCTTGCTGCCACTTTAATTAGTGTTGTTGTTGTTGTTCTGATGCATTCAATGAGGCTGCGTTTTCCCAGTTTCCACCAGTAGAGTGTTGTCTTGCTGCCACTTTAGTTAGTTGTTGTTGTTCTGATGCATTCAATGAGGCTGGTTTTCCCAGTTTCCACCAGTAGAGTGTTGTCTTGCTGCCCCTTTAATTAGTGTTGTTGTTCTGATGCATTCAATGAGGCTGGGTTTTCCAAGTTTCCACCAGTAGTGTTGTCTTGCTGCCACTTTAATTAGTGTTGTTGTTGTTCTGATGCATTCAATGAGGCTGGGTTTTCCCAGTTTCCACCAGTAGAGTGTTGTCTTGCTGCCACTTTAATTAGTGTTATAGTAGTTCTGATGCATTCAATGAGGCTGGGTTTTCGCAGTTTCCACCAGTAGAGTGTTGTCTTGCTGCCACTTTAATTAGTGTTGTTGTTGTTCTGATGCATTCAATGAGGCTGGGTTTTCCCAGTTTCCACCAGTAGAGTGCTGTCTTGCTGCCACTTTAATTAGTGTTGTTGTTGTTCTGATGCATTCAATGAGGCTGGGTTTTCCCAGTTTCCACCAGTAGAGTGTTGTCTTGCTGCCACTTTAATTAGTGTTGTTGGACAGGCTGATTGTAATCCTCCTGGTCTCACAGTCTCAAGTCTCTACTCTCTCCAGCCAGACTTGGACTTGAACAAGGTCTCCCGAGAGTCTCTGAGGACCACATTGACTTCCTGGAGCTGGCATGTGTTCAGCCGCTCAGTGCAGGTCCTGACTGTCAAACAGGGAGCGCTCTTTCACTCTTTCACTCTTTCACTCTGACTCTCAAACACTTTTAGTTATTTGCTCTTATTGAGCTGCCTGACCAGGTCAAAACATTAGGGACGTTTGTCAGCAGCGTATGATGACAATATGATAGAAACACATCGCTTACTCCATGGGGGGCAAAGTGTGTGTGTGTGTGGGTGTGGGTGTGGGTATGTGTTTGTGTGTGTGTGTGGGTGTGTGTGTGTGTGTGTGTGTGTGTGTGTGTGTGTGTGTGTGTGTGTGTGGACGGTGAAAGTGTAGCAGCTTTCAGACCAGTAGGAGGGAGACCATCACTGTGCTGACATTGCACTTCATAACAGCACCTGTAGAGACCACACACACACACACACACACACACACACACACACACACACACACACACACACACACACACACACACACACACACACACACTCTTGTATTTGTTACCTTCTTGAGAAAAATGCCTCCCTCTTTAGGACCAGCCTTTCTAGATATATAAAGAAGTGTATTTACAACATTAATAATATATACATACTATGCACATATAAAAAACTTGTTGGGAAAAATTTGTTGGAATTTCGCAAGAAAATCTTAGAATTTTGTCAAAATCATACACGAAAAACGGAACATTTGTGCAATATTATGATAAAAGTTGGAATTTTACTCAATAACAGTCGCATTTTTAAAAGAAAAACTTCACATTTTGGCCATTTTATGAAAAGAGTCGTAATTTTACTCAACAAAAGTCACAATTTTCACGAGAAAATATTGCAATATTACAGAAACAAAGAATATGAGAAATTGTTCCCAATTTTATAAGAAAACTTTAAAATTTTAGCAACATTATTATAATAATCGGAATGTTACTTGGCAAAATTATGACAAAAGTCATAATTTTACTCAACAAAAGTCACTATTTTACAAGGACAACAAAAAAATTGGCAATTTTGCGACAAAAGTCAGAATTTTACGACAAATGTCACCATTTTGCATTAAAAAGTAATAATTTTACATGAAGTGATAATTTTACAAGAAAATATTGCAATATTACAGAAACAAAGAATATGAGAAATTGTTCCCAATTTTATAAGAAAACTTTAAAATTTTAGCGACATTATTATAATAATCGGAATTTTACTTGGCAAAATTATGACAAAAGTCATAATTTTACTCAACAAAAGTCACTATTTTACAAGGACAACAAAAAAATTTGGCAATATTGCAACAAAAGTCAGAATTTTATATGACAAATGTCACTATTTTGCATTAAAAAGTAATAATTTTACGAGAAAATATTGCAATATTACAGAAACAAAGAATATGAGAAATTGTTCCCAATTTTATAAGAAAACTTTAAAATTTTAGCAACATTATTATAATAATCGGAATGTTACTTGGCAAAATTATGACAAAAGTCATAATTTTACTCAACAAAAGTCACTATTTTACAAGGACAACAAAAAAATTGGCAATTTTGCGACAAAAGTCAGAATTTTACGACAAATGTCACCATTTTGCATTAAAAAGTAATAATTTTACATGAAGTGATAATTTTACAAGAAAATATTGCAATATTACAGAAACAAAGAATATGAGAAATTGTTCCCAATTTTATAAGAAAACTTTAAAATTTTAGCGACATTATTATAATAATCGGAATTTTACTTGGCAAAATTATGACAAAAGTCATAATTTTACTCAACAAAAGTCACTATTTTACAAGGACAACAAAAAAATTTGGCAATATTGCAACAAAAGTCAGAATTTTATATGACAAATGTCACTATTTTGCATTAAAAAGTAATAATTTTACGAGAAAATATTGCAATATTACAGAAACAAAGAATATGAGAAATTGTTCCCAATTTTATAAGAAAACTTTAAAATTTTAGCAACATTATTATAATAATCGGAATTTTACTTGGCAAAATTATGACAAAAGTCATCATTTTACTCAACAAAAGTCACTATTTTACAAGGACAACAAAAAATTTTGGCAATTTTGCGACAAAAGTCAGAATTTTATGACAAATGTCACCATTTTGCATTAAAAAGTAATAATTTTACATGAAGTAATAATTTTACGAGAAAATATTGCAATATTACAGAAACAAAGAATATGAGAAATTGTTCCCAATTTTATAAGAAAACTTGAAAATTTTAGCAACATTATTATAATAATCAGAATGTTACTTGGCAAAATTATGACAAAAGTCATCATTTTACTCAACAAAAGTCACTATTTTACAAGGACAACAAAATTTTTTGGCAATTTTGCGACAAAAGTCAGAATTTTATGACAAATGTTACCATTTTGCATTAAAAAGTAATAATTTTACATGAAGTAATAATTTTACGAGAAAATATTGCAATATTACAGAAACAAAGAATATGAGAAATTGTTCCCAATTTTATAAGAAAACTTGAAAATTTTAGCAACATTATTATAATAATCTGAATTTTACTTGGCAAAATTATGACAAAAGTCATCATTTTACTCAACAAAAGTCACTATTTTACAAGGACAACAAAAAAATTGGCAATTTTGCGACAAAAGTCAGAATTTTATGACAAATGTCACCATTTTGCATTAAAAAGTAATAATTTTACATGAAGTAATAATTTTACGAGAAAATATTGCAGAAACAAAGAATATGAGAAATTGTTCCCAATTTTATAAGAAAACTTTAAAATTTTAGCAACATTATTATAATAATCGGAATTTTACTTGGTAAAATTATGACAAAAGTCATCATTTTACTCAACAAAAGTCACTATTTTACAAGGACAACAAAAAAATTGGCAATTTTGCGACAAAAGTCAGAATTTTATGACAAATGTCACCATTTTGCATTAAAAAGTAATCATTTTACATGAAGTAATAATTTTACGAGAAAATATTGCAATATTACAGAAACAAAGAATATGAGAAATTGTTCCCAATTTTATAAGAAAACTTTAAAATTTTAGCAACATTATTATAATAATCGGAATTTTACTTGGCAAAATTATGACAAAAGTCATCATTTTACTCAACAAAAGTCACTATTTTACAAGGACAACAAAAAAATTGGCAATTTTGCGACAAAAGTCAGAATTTTATGACAAATGTCACCATTTTGCATTAAAAAGTAATAATTTTACATGAAGTAATAATTTTACGAGAAAATATTGCAGAAACAAAGAATATGAGAAATTGTTCCCAATTTTATAAGAAAACTTTAAAATTTTAGCAACATTATTATAATAATCGGAATTTTACTTGGTAAAATTATGACAAAAGTCATCATTTTACTCAACAAAAGTCACTATTTTACAAGGACAACAAAAAAATTGGCAATTTTGCGACAAAAGTCAGAATTTTATGACAAATGTCACCATTTTGCATTAAAAAGTAATCATTTTACATGAAGTAATAATTTTACGAGAAAATATTGCAATATTACAGAAACAAAGAATATGAGAAATTGTTCCCAATTTTATAAGAAAACTTTAAAATCTTAGCAACATTATTATAATAATCGGAATGTTACTTGGCAAAATTATGACAAAAGTCTTCATTTTACTCAACAAAAGTCACTATTTTACAAGGACAACAAAAAAATTGGCAATTTTGCGACAAAAGTCAGAATTTTATGACAAATGTCACCATTTTGCATTAAAAAGTAATAATTTTACATTAAAAAGTAATCATTTTATGAGAAAATATTGCAATATCACAGAAACAGAAAGAATATGAGAAATTGTTCCCAATTTTAAAAGAAAAAAGTCGACACATTGTGAGAAAAAGACTGCTTTTAGTGAATTTCTTTTTTGAATTTTGTGTTTGTAATTGTTTTTTAATCTTCATTATTTACTTCAAGTTATTACAGTATGTCTCTATATACATATTTATTTAATTTTTTTTAATACATTTTGGCCAAAGGGCGCATTTCAATTTCTTTCACACACTTGTTATTTCATATGTTGACCAGAGGGGGAGCACTTTAAAAGCGACACACAGTCAATGTGAAAAATCCCTCCTTTTTGGGACCATCCTCATTTTGATGGATATCACCACAAATGAGACATTTTCTATTAGATGCAATGTTATTGATTTATGTCATCACTTGTTCACACCTCCTCATATGGAAGATACTTTTCCTTCTAAATGTCTCAAGAAGACTAGAAATACAAGAACACACACACACACACACATTCTTGTATTTGTTACCTTCTTGAGAAAAATGCCTCCCTCTTTAGGACCAGCCTTTCTAGATATATAAAGAAGTGTATTTACAACATTAATAATATATACATACTATGCACATATAAAAAAGCTTGTTGTGAAAAATGAGTTGGAATTTCACAAGAAAAATTTAGAATTTTGGCAGTATTATAATAGGAGTCATCATGTTACTCGACGCAAGTCAAAATTTTACAAGAAAAACGGAACATTTGTGCAATATTATGATAAAAGTTGGAATTTTACTCAATAACAGTCGCAATTTTAAAAGAAAAACGTCACATTTTGGCCATTTTATGAAAAGAGTCGTAATTTTACTCGACAAAAGTCAGTTTTAATAAGAAAACTTAAAATTTTTAGCAACATTATAATAATAATCGGAATTTTACTTGGCAAAACTACGACGAGAGTCATAATTTTACTCAATAACAGTCGCAATTTTACGAGAAAAGCTTAAAATTTTGGCAATTTTATGAAAAGAGTCCTAATTTTACTAAACAAAAGTCACAATTTTATAAGAAAATTTCAAAATGTTGTCAATATTATAATAATTGGAATTTTGCTTGGCAATATGATGACAAAAGTCATTGTTTTACTCAAATTTTTTTTACTATTTTACTAGAACGACCAAAAAAATGGGCACTATTGTGATAAGTCAGAATTGTATATGACAAATGTCACCATTTTGCATTAAAAAGTAATCGTTTTACATAAAAAAGTAATACTTTTACATAAAGTAATAATTTTACATAAAAAAGTAATAATTTTACGAGAAAATATTGCAATATTACAGAAACAGAAATATGAGAAATTGTTCCCAATTTTATAAGAAAAAGTCGACACATTGTAAGAAAAAGACTGCTTTTAGTTATTCTTATTATTTATTAAATGTTTTGTTTGTAATTGTTTTTTATTCTTCATTAATTACTTCATTATTACAGTATGTCTCTATATACATATTTATTTAATTTTTTTAAATAAATTTTGGCCAAAGGGCGCATTTCAATTTCTTACACACACTTGTTATTTCATATGTTGACCAGAGGGGGAGCACTTTAAAAGCGACACACAGTCAATGTGAAAAATCCCTCCTTTTTGGGACCATCCTCATTTTGATGGATATCACCACAAATGAGACATTTTCTATTAGATGCAATGTTATTGATTTATGTCATCACTTGTTCACACCTCCTCATATGGAAGATACTTTTCCTTCTAAATGTCTCAAGAAGACTAGAAATACAAGAACACACACACACACACACACATTCTTGTATTTGTTACCTTCTTGAGAAAAATGCCTCCCTCTTTAGGACCAGCCTTTCTAGATATATAAAGAAGTGTATTTACAACATTAATAATATATACATACTATGCACATATAAAAAAGTTTGTTGTGAAAAATGAGTTGGAATTTCACAAGAAAAATTTAGAATTTTGTCAGTATTATAATAGGAGTCATCATTTTACTCAACGCAAGTCAAAATTTTACAAGAAAAACGGAACATTTGTGCAATATTATGATAAAAGTTGGAATTTTACTCAATAACAGTCGCATTTTTAAAAGAAAAACTTCACATTTTGGCCATTTTATGAAAAGAGTCGTAATTTTACTCGACAAAAGTCACAATTTTAATAAGAAAACTTTTTTATCAACATTATCATTATAATAATAATCGGAATTTTACTTGGCAAAACTATGACAAGAGTCATAATTTTACTCAAAAAATGTCAATATTTTACAAGAACGACAACAAAATTGGCAATATTGCAACAAAAGTCAGAATTTTATATGACAAATGTCACTATTTTGCATTAAAAAGTAATAATTTTACGAGAAAATATTGCAATATTACAGAAACAAAGAATATGAGAAATTGTTCCCAATTTTATAAGAAAACTTTGAAATTTTAGCAACATTATAATAATAATCGGAATTTTACTTGGTAAAATTATGACAAAAGTCATCATTTTACTCAACAAAAGTCACCATTTTACAAGGACAACAAAAAAAATTGGCAATTTTGCGACAAAAGTCAGAATTTTATGACAAATGTCACCATTTTGCATTAAAAAGTAATAATTTTACATGAAATAATAATTTTACGAGAAAATATTGCAATATTACAGAAACAAAGAATATGAGAAATTGTTCCCAATTTTATAAGAAAACTTTAAAATTTTAGCAACATTATTATAATAATCGGAATTTTACTTGGCAAAATTATGACAAAAGTCATCATTTTACTCAACAAAAGTCACTATTTTACAAGGACAACAAAAAAATGTGGCAATTTTGCGACAAAAGTCAGAATTTTATGACAAATGTCACCATTTTGCATTAAAAAGTAATAATTTTACACGAAGTGATAATTTTACGAGAAAATATTGCAATATTACAGAAACAAAGAATATGAGAAATTGTTCCCAATTTTATAAGAAAACTTTAAAATTTTAGCAACATTATTATAATAATCGGAATGTTACTTCGCAAAATTATGACAAAAGTCATAATTTTACTCAACAAAAGTCACTATTTTACAAGGACAACAAAAAAAATTGGCAATTTTGCGACAAAAGTCAGAATTTTATGACAAATGTCACCATTTTGCATTAAAAAGTAATAATTTTACATGAAGTAATAATTTTACGAGAAAATATTGCAATATTACAGAAACAAAGAATATGAGAAATTGTTCCCAATTTTATAAGAAAACTTTAAAATTTTAGCAACATTATTATAATAATCGGAATTTTACTTGGCAAAATTATGACAAAAGTCATCATTTTACTCAACAAAAGTCACTATTTTACAAGGACAACAAAAAAATTGGCAATTTTGCGACAAAAGTCAGAATTTTATGACAAATGTCACCATTTTGCATTAAAAAGTAATAATTTTAAATTAAAAAGTAATCATTTTACATTAAAAAGTAATAATTTTACGAGAAAATATTGTAATATTACAGAAACAAAGAATATGAGAAATTGTTCCCGATTTTATAAGAAAACTTTAAAATTTTAGCGACATTATTATAATAATCGGAATGTTACTTGGCAAAATTATTACAAAAGTCATCATTTTACTCAACAAAAGTCACTATTTTACAAGGACAACAAAAAAATGTGGCAATTTTGCGACAAAAGTCAGAATTTTATGACAAATGTCACCATTTTGCATTAAAAAGTAATCATTTTAAATTAAAAAGTAATCATTTTACATTAAAAAGTAATCATTTTACGAGAAAATATTGCAATATCACAGAAACAGAAAGAATATGAGAAATTGTTCCCAATTTTAAAAGAAAAAAGTCGACACATTGTGAGAAAAAGACTGCTTTTAGTTAATTTATTTTTTGAATTTTGTGTTTTGTTTTTTAATCTTCATTATTTACTTCAAGTTATTACAATATATCTTTATATACATATTTATTTAAAAATTTTTAATACATTTTGGCCAAAGGGCGCATTTCAATTTCTTACACACACTTGTTATTTCATATGTTGACCAGAGGGGGAGCACTTTTAAAAGCGACACACAGTCAATGTGAAAAATCCCTCCTTTTTGGGACCACCCTCATTTTGATAGATGTCACCACAAATGAGACATTGTCTATTAGATGCAATGTTATTGATTTATGTCATCACTTGTTCACACCTCCTCGTATGGAAGATACTTTTCCTTCTAAATGTCTCAAGAAGGCTAGAAATACAAGAACACACACACACACACACATTGTTGTATTTGTTACCTTCTTGAGAAAATGCCTCCCTCTTTAGTACCAGCCTTTCTAGATATATAAAGAAGTGTATTTACAACATTAATAATATATACATACTATGCACATATAAAAAAGTTTGTTGTGAAAAATGAGTTGGAATTTCACAAGAAAAATGTATAATTTTGGCAGTATTATAATAGGAGTCATCATTTTACTCAACGCAAGTCAAAATTTTACAAGAAAAACGGAACATTTGTGCAATATTATGATAAAAGTTGGAATTTTACTCAATAACATTGACTGTGTGTCGCTTTTAAAGTGCTCCCCCTCTGGTCAACATATGAAATAACAAGTGTGTGTAAGAAATTGAAATGCGCCCTTTGGCCAAAATGTATTAAAAAAAAAAAAATAAATATGTATATAGAGACATACTGTAATAACGAAGTAATTAATGAAGAATAAAAAACAATTACAAACAAAAAATTTAATAAATAATAATAATAACTAAAAGCAGTCTTTTTCTTACAATGTGTCGACTTTTTTCTTATAAAATTGGGAACAATTTCTCATATTCTTTCTGTTTCTGTAATATTGCAATATTTTCTCGTAAAATTATTACTTTTTTATGTAAAATGATTACTTTTTTATGTAAAAGTATTACTTTTTTCTGTAAAACGATTACTTTTTAATGCAAAATGATGACATTTGTCGTATACAATTCTGACTTATCACAATATTGCCCATTTTTTTGGTCGTTCTAGTAAAATAGTAAAAATTTTTGAGTAAAACAATGACTCTTGTCATCATATTGCCAAGCAAAATTCCAATTATTATTATAATATTGCCAACATTTTGAAGTTTTCTTATAAAATTGTGACTTTTGTCTAGTAAAATTAGGACTCTTTTCATAAAATTGCCCAAATTTTAAGCTTTTCTCGTAAAATTATGACTCTTGTCATAGTTTTGCCAAGTAAAATTCCGATTATTATTATTATAATGTTGCTAAAATATTTAAGTTTTCTTATTTAAATTGTGACTTTTGTTGAGTAAAATTACGACTCTTTTTGTAAAATGGCCAAAATGTGAAGTTTTTATCTTAAAATTGCGACTGTGAAAAATCCCTCCTTTTTGGGACCACCCTCATTTTGATGGATGTCACCACAAATGAGACATTGTCTATTAGATGCAATGTTATTGATTTATGTCATCACTTGTTCACACCTCCTCATATGGAAGATACTTTTCCTTATAAATGTCTCAAAAAGACTAGAAATACAAGAACACACACACACACACACACACACACACACACACACACACACACACACACACACACACACATTCTTGTATTTGTTACCTTCTTGAGACCTGAGAAAAATGCCTCCCTCTTTAGGACCAGCCTTTCTAGATATATAAAGAAGTGTATTTACAACATTAATAATATATACATACTATGCACATATAAAAAAGCTTGTTGTGAAAAATGAGTTGGAATTTCACAAGAAAAATTTAGAATTTTGGCAGTATTATAATAGAAGTCATCATTTTACTCAACGCAAGTCAAAAATTTACAAGAAAAACGGAACATTTGTGCAATATTATGATAAAAGTTGGAATTTTACTCAATAACAGTCGCAATTTTACAAGAAAAGCCACACATTTTGGCCATTTTTTAAAGAGTCGTAATTTTACTTGACAAAAGTCACAATTTTAATAAGAAAACTTGAAAATTTTAGCAACATTATTATAATAATCGGAATTTTACTTGGCAAAACTATGACAAGAGTCATAATTTTACTCAAAAAATGTCAATATTTTACAAGAACAACAACGAAATTGGCAATATTGCAACAAAAGTCAGAATTTTATATGACAAATGTCACTATTTTGCATTAAAAAGTAATAATTTTACGAGAAAATATTGCAATATTACAGAAACAAATAATATGAGAAATTGTTCCCAATTTTATAAGAAAACTTTAAAATTATAGCAACATTATTATAATAATCGGAATTTTACTTGGCAAAATTATGACAAAAGTCATCATTTTACTCAACAAAAGTCACTATTTTACAAGGACAACAAAAAAAATTGGCAATTTTGCGACAAAAGTCAGAATTTTATGACAAATGTCACCATTTTGCATTAAAAAGTAATAATTTTACATGAAGTAATAATTTCACGAGAAAATATTACAGAAACAAGGAATATGAGAAATTGTTCCCAATTTTATAAGAAAACTTTAAAATTTTAGCAACATTATTATAATAATCAGAATGTTACTTGGCAAAATTATGACAAAAGTCATAATTTTACTCAACAAAAGTCACTATTTTACAAGGACAACAAAAAAATTAGCAATTTTGCGACAAAAGTCAGAATTTTATGACAAATGTCACCATTTTGCATTAAAAAGTAATAATTTTACATGAAGTAATAATTTTACGAGAAAATATTACAGATATTACAGAAACAAAGAATATGAGAAATTGTTCCCAATTTTATAAGAAAACTTTAAAATTTTAGCAACATTATTATAATAATCGGAATTTTACTTGGTAAAATTATGACAAAAGTCATAATTTTACTCAACAAAAGTCACTATTTTACAAGGACAACAAAAAAATTGGCAATTTTGCGACAAAAGTCAGAATTTTAGGACAAATGTCACCATTTTGCATTAAAAAGTAATAATTTTACGAGAAAATATTGCAATATTACAGAAACAAATAATATGAGGAATTGTTCCCAATTTTATAAGAAAACTTTAAAATTTTAGCAACATTATTATAATAATCGGAATTTTACTTGGCAAAACTATGACAAAAGTCATAATTTTACTCAAAAAATGTCACTATTTAACAAGAACAACAACAAAATTGGCAATATTGCAACAAAAGTCAGAATTTTATATGACAAATGTCACCATTTTGTATTAAAAAGTAATAATTTTACATGAAGTAATAATTTTACGAGAAAATATTGCAATATTACAGAAACAAATAATATGAGAAATTGTTCCCAATTTTATAAGAAAACTTTAAAATTTTAGCAACATTATTATAATAATCGGAATGTTACTTGGCAAAATTATGACAAAAGTCATAATTTTACTCAACAAAAGTCACTATTTTACAAGGACAACAAAAAAAATTGGCAATTTTGCGACAAAAGTCAGAATTTTATGACAAATGTCACCATTTTGCATTAAAAAGTAATAATTTTACGAGAAAATATTGCAATATTACAGAAACAAATAATATGAGAAATTGTTCCCAATTTTATAAGAAAACTTTAAAATTTTAGCAACATTATTATAATAATCGGAATGTTACTTGGCAAAATTATGACAAAAGTCATAATTTTACTCAACAAAAGTCACTATTTTACAAGGACAACAAAAAAAATTGGCAATTTTGCGACAAAAGTCAGAATTTTATGACAAATGTCACCATTTTGCATTAAAAAGTAATAATTTTACGAGAAAATATTGCAATATTACAGAAACAAAGAATATGAGAAATTGTTCCCAATTTTATAAGAAAACTTTAAAATTTTAGCAACATTATAATAATATTCGGAATTTTACTTGGCAAAACTATGACAAGAGTGATCATTTTACTCAATAACAGTCGCAATTTTACGAGAAAAGCTTAAAATGTTGGCAATTTTATGAAAAGAGTCCTAATTTTACTAGACAAAAGTCACAATTTTATAAGAAAAACTTCAAAATGTTGGCAATGTTATAATAATAATCGGAATTTTGCTTAGCAATATGATGACAAAAGTCATTGTTTTACTCCAAAAATGTTACTATTTTACTAGAACGACCAAAAAAATGGGCACTATTGTGATAAGTCAGAATTGTATATGACAAATGTCACCATTTTGCATTAAAAAGTAATCGTTTTACATAAAAAAGTAATACTTTTACATAAAGTAATAATTTTACATAAAAAAGTAATAATTTTACGAGAAAATATTGCAATATTACAGAAACAGAAATATGAGAAATTGTTCCCAATTTTATAAGAAAAAAGTCGACACATTGTAAGAAAAAGACTGCTTTTAGTTATTTTTATTATTTATTACATTTTTTGTTTGTAATTGTTTTTTATTCTTCATTAATTACTTCATTATTACAGTATGTCTCTATATACATATTTATTTAATTTTTTTTAATACATTTTGGCCAAAGGGCGCATTTCAATTTCTTACACACACTTGTTATTTCATATGTTGACCAGAGGGGGAGCACTTTAAAAGCGACACACAGTCAATGTGAAAAATCCCTCCTTTTTGGGACCACCCTCATTTTGATGGATATCACCACAAATGAGACGATGTCACATATTTTGGTACTTGACACATGCTACAGTTAGCGTTTTAGCATGCTAACATTAGCACGCTTGCTTTCTTTTAGTTAATTTAGCAGGTATACGCCTCACTGTCATATATTTTGGTATTTTCTAATGCTAACTGTAAGCATGCTATGGAAAACATGTTAGCATAGTACTGTTAGCATTATAGCTGTTTTGGGCTAATTTTTTAGGTATACACTTTAGTCATATTTTGGTACTTAATGCTTGCGAACATTTTAAATACATTTGCAGGTACACACCTCAAAGTAACATGTTGGCACTTGGTACATGTTAGAGTTAGCATTTTAGCTCATGCTAGCTTTATTAGTTAATTTTGCAGGTATACGCATCAGTGTCGTATATTTTGGTATTTCACTAATACTACAGTTAGCATTTTAGCATGCTAACATTAGCACGCTAGCTGTTTTTTTTAGTTAATTTAGCAGGTATGCGCCTCACTGTCATATATTTTGGTATTTTACTAATGCTAACTGTAAGCATGCTATGGCAAACACGTTAGCATAGTACTGTTAGCATGATAGCTGTTTTGGGCTAATTTTTTAGGCATACACTTTAGTCATATTTTGGTAATTGATGCTTGCGAACATTTTAAACAAATTTGCAGGTACACACATCAAAGTAACATGTTGGTACTTGGTACATGTTAGAGTTAGCATTTTAGCTCATGCTAGCTTTATTAGTTAATTTTGCAGGTATACGCATCAATGTCATATATTTTGGTATTCCACTAATACTACAGTTAGCATTTTAGCATGCTAATATTAGCACGCTTGCTCTTTTTTAGTTAATTTAGCAGGTATACGCCTCACTGTCATGTATTTTGGTATTTTACTAATGCTAACTGTAAGCATGCTATGGAAAACATAGCATAGTACTGTTAGCATGATAGCTGTTTTTTGCTAATTTTTTAGGTTTACACTTTAATCATATTTTGGAACTTGATGCTTGCGAACATTTTAAATAAATTTGCAGGTACACACATCAAAGTAACATGTTGGTACTTGGTACATGTTAGAGTTAGCATTTTAGCTCATGCTAGCTTTTTTAGTTAATTTTGCAGGTATACGCATCAGAGTCGTATATTTTGGTATTTCACTAATACTACAGTTAGCATTTTAGCATGCTAACATTAGCACGCTTGCTCTTTTTTTGTTAATTTAGCAGGTATACGCCTCACTGTCATATATTTTGGTATTTTACTAATGCTAACTGTAAGCATGCTATGGAAAACATGTTAGCATTGTACTGTTAGCATGATAGCTGTTTTGGGCTAATTTTGTAGGTATACACCTTAGTCATATTTTTGTACTTGATGCATTAATATGCTAGCATTTTAAATACTTTTGCAGGTACACACCTCAAAGTAGCATGTTGGTACTTATCACATGTTAGTTAGCATTTTAGCTCATGCTAGCTTTATTAGTTAATTTAGCAGGTATACACCTCACCGTCATATATATATCTTATTATTTCACTAATGCTAACTGTGCGCATGCTATTGCTAACATGTTAGCATAGTACTGTTAGCATGATAGCTGTTCAAGCTAATTTTGTCGGTAGACACCTTCGTCGTATGTTGGTACTTGACGCATGCTAACATTAGTATGCTAGAATATTAAACACATGCTACAGTTAGCATTTTAGCTCATGCTAGCTTTTTTTTAGTTAATTTAGTAGATGTACACTTCACGTCATATATTTTGGTATAACTACGCATGCTATTGCTAACATGTTAGCTTAGTACTGTTAGCATGGTAGCTCTTTTTACCCAATATTGTAGGTACACACCTTTTTACACGGCGATTTCAACACCTGGTATTAAAAATGAGGACTTAAATGAATGCTACAATCCAACAGCTGTTGTGAAAATAGGCAAGGTACTTACAGTACAAACACTTTGTAGGGCGCCGTTGATTCAGTCAACTTGTGATGCGGCGCTGTGAGGATGATTGGGGGCAGCACGGGTGTGCCGCTGTGTGCATAAGCCAGCAGGAGGCGACCTTTAGACAAAGCTGTCGTTATCCTGCCATCCACACAGTGGCTGTTTGTCATCCCGGCCAGGAAATGGTAATGCCACCTCAGCTGTGGTCCAAAGTGTGTGTGGGCGTGTCTCGCCGACCGCTATACGCTATATGCTATACGCACCTTTTCTGCCTCTTTGTCGTCATCAAGTTACCTTTTCATTTAATGTCGTGCAAAGTGCGGCAATTCTTAAGTAGCCTGCGGCACAATATTAGCATTCTGTTAATAGCATGCTAGCTTTTTTGCTAACTTTGCAGGTAGCATTTTAACCACGTTTGTTTTAGTTCATTTAGCAGTTATACAAATATTTTGTTACATGATGAATTATGGCGTTAGTATGTTATCTTTTTATTTATTTATTTTTAGCTAAATTTGTTGCTGCACACCTTAGTCATATTTTGGTATTTTGATGCATGCTAACATTACTATGTTAGCATTTTAACCACATTTGTTTGAGTTCATTTAGCAGTTATACAAATATTTTGTTACATGATGAATTATGACGTTAGTATGTTATCTTTTTTATTTATTTATTTTTAGCTAAATTTGTTGCTGCACACCTTAGTCATATTTTGGTATTTTGATGCATGCTAACATTACTATGTTAGCATTTTAGCCACATTTGTTTGAGTTTATTTAGCAGTTATACAAATATTTTGTTACATGATGAATTATGACGTTAGTATGTTATCTTTTTATTTATTTATTTTTAGCTAAATGTGTTGCTGCACACCTTAGTCATATTTTGGTATTTTGATGCATGCTAACATTACTATGTTAGCATTTTAACCACATTTGTTTGAGTTCATTTAGCAGTTATACAAATATTTTGTTACATGATGAATTATGACGTTAGTATGTTATCTTTTTATTTATTTATTTTTAGCTAAATTTGTTGCTGCACACCTTAGTCATATTTTGGTATTTTGATGCATGCTAACATTACTATGTTAGCATTTTAACCACATTTGTTTGAGTTCATTTAGCAGTTATACAAATATTTTGTTACATAATGAATTATGATGTTAGTATGTTATCTTTTTATTTATTTATTTTTAGCTAAATTTGTTGCTGCCCACCTTAGTCATATTTTGGTATTTTGATGCATGCTAACATTACTATGTTAGCATTTTAACCACATTTGTTTTAGTTAATTTAGCAGTTATACAAATATTTTGTTACATGATGAATTATGATGTTAGTATGTTATCTTTTTATTTATTTATTTTTAGCTAAATTTGTTGCTGCCCACCTTTGTCATATTTTGGTATTTTGATGCATGCTAACATTACTATGTTAGCATTTTAACCACATTTGTTTGAGTTCATTTAGCAGTTATACAAATATTTTGTTACATGATGAATTATGATGTTAGTATGTTATCTTTTTATTTATTTATTTTTAGCTAAATTTGTTGCTGCACACCTTAGTCATATTTTGGTATTTTGATGCATGCTAACATTACTATGTTAGCATTTTAACCACATTTGTTTGAGTTCATTTAGCAGTTATACAAATATTTTGTTACATGATGAATTATGATGTTAGTATGTTATCTTTTTATTTATTTATTTTTAGCTAAATTTGTTGCTGCCCACATTTAGTCATATTTTGGTATTTTGATGCATGCTAACATTACTATGTTAGCATTTTAACCACATTTGTTTGAGTTCATTTAGCAGTTATACAAATATTTTGTTACATGATGAATTATGACGTTAGTATGTTATCTTTTTATTTATTTATTTTTAGCTAAATTTGTTGCTGCCCACCTTAGTCATATTTTGGTATTTTGATGCATGCTAACATTACTATGTTAGCATTTTAACCACATTTGTTTGAGTTCATTTAGCAGTTATACAAATATTTTGTTACATGATGAATTATGGCATTAGTATGTTATCTTTTTATTTATTTATTTTTAGCTAAATTTGTTGCTGCCCACCTTAGTCATATTTTGGTATTTTGAGGCATGCTAACATTACTGTGTTAGCATTTTAACCACATTTGTTTGAGTTCTTTTAGCAGTTATACAAATATTTTGTTACATGATGAATTATGGCGTTAGTATGTTATTTTTTTATTTTTTTATTTTTCGCTAAATTTGTTGCTGCCCACCTTAGTCATATTTTGGTATTTTGATGCATGCTAACATTACTATGTTAGCATTTTAACCACATTTGTTTGAGTTCATTTAGCAGTTATACAAATATTTTGTTACATGATGAATTATGGCGTTAGTATGTTATCTTTTTATTTATTAATTTTTAGCTAAATTTGTTGCTGCCCACCTTAGTCATATTTTGGTATTTTGATGCATGCTAACATTACTATGTTAGCATTTTAACCACATTTGTTTGAGTTCATTTAGCAGTTATACAAATATTTTGTTACATGATGAATTATGGCGTTAGTATGTTATCTTTTTATTTATTTATTTTTAGCTAAATTTGTAGCTGCACACCTTAGTCATATTTTGGTATTTTGATGCATGCTAACATTACTATGTTAGCATTTTAACCACATTTGTTTTAGTTCATTTAGCAGTTATACAAATATTTTGTTACATGATGAATTATGGCGTTAGTATGTTATCTTTTTATTTATTTATTTTTAGCTACATTTGTTGCTGCACACCTTAGTCATATTTTGGTATTTTGATGCATGCTAAGATTACTATGTTAGCATTTTAACCACATTTGTTTGAGTTCATTTAGCAGTTATACAAATATTTTGTTACATGATGAATTATGATGTTAGTATGTTATCTTTTTATTTATTTATTTTTAGCTAAATTTGTTGCTGCACACCTTAGTCATATTTTGGTATTTTGATGCATGCTAACATTACTATGTTAGCATTTTAACCACATTTGTTTGAGTTCATTTAGCAGTTATACAAATATTTTGTTACATGATGAATTATGACGTTAGTATGTTATCTTTTTATTTATTTACTTTTAGCTACATTTGTTGCTGCACACCTTAGTCATATTTTGGTATTTTTGATGCATGCTAACATTACTATGTTAGCATTTTAACCACATTTGTTTGAGCTCATTTAGCAGTTATACAAATATTTTGTTACATGATGAATTATGGCGTTAGTATGTTATCTTTTTATTTATTTATTTTTAGCTAAATTTGTTGCTGCACACCTTAGTCATATTTTGGTATTTTGATGCATGCTAACATTACTATGTTAGCATTTTAAACACATTTTTTCAGGCACACATCTCAGAGTAATATATTTTTGGGACTCGATTTAGCATGATAACATTAGCATTTTAGCTTTTTTTTAGTTAATTTAGCAGGTATTTCACTAATGTTTATTGTTAGCATGCTATTGCTAGTATGTTAGCATAGTACTGTTAGCTTTTTTTTTTTAGCTAATTTTGTAGGGTCATATTTTGGTACTTGATGCATGCTAACATTACTATGTTAGCATTTTAAACACTTTTTCACGTACACACCTCAGAGTAACATCTTTTGGTAATTGACGCATGTTGCAGTTAGCATTTTGGCATGCTATCATTAGCATACTAGCTTTTCTAGTAAATTTAGCAGGTATGCGCCTCACTGTCATATATTTTGGTATTCCACTAACACTAACTGTAAGCATGCTATTGCTAACATGTTAGCATAGTACTGTTAGCATGCTAGCTTTTTTTTTTAGCTAATTTTGTAGGGATACACCTCAGTCATATTTTGGTACTTGATGCATGCTAACATTACTATGTTGGCATTTTAGACACTTTTTCAAGTACACACCTCAGAGTAACATCTTTTGGTAATTGACGCATGTTGCAGTTAGCATTTTGGCATGCTATCATTAGCATACTAGCTTTTCTAGTAAATTTAGCAGGTATGCGCCTCACTGTCATATATTTTGGTATTCCACTAACACGAACTGTAAGCATGCTATTGCTAACATGTTAGCATAGTACTGTTAGCTTTTTTTTAGCTAATTTTGTAGGGATACACCTCAGTCATATTTTGGTACTTGATGCATTCTAACATTACTATGTTAGCATTTTAAACACTTTTTCACGTACACACCTCAGAGTAACATCTTTTGGTAATTGACGCATGTTGCAGTTAGCATTTTGGCATGCTATCATTAGCATACTAGCTTTTCTAGTAAATTTAGCAGGTATGCGCCTCACTGTCATATATTTTGGTATTTCACTAACACTAACTGTAAGCATGCTATTGCTAACATGTTAGCATAGTACTGTTAGCATGCTAGCTTTTTTTTTTAGCTAATTTTGTAGGGATACACCTCAGTCATATTTTGGTACTTGATGCATGCTAACATTACTATGTTGGCATTTTAGACACTTTTTCAAGTACACACCTCAGAGTAACATCTTTTGGTAATTGACGCATGTTGCAGTTAGCATTTTGGCATGCTATCATTAGCATACTAGCTTTTCTAGTAAATTTAGCAGGTATGCGCCTCACTGTCATATATTTTGGTTTTTCACTAACACGAACTGTAAGCATGCTATTGCTAACATGTTAGCATAGTACTGTTAGCATGCTAGCTTTTTTTTTTAGCTAATTTTGTAGGGATACACCTCAGTCATATATTGGTACTTGATGCATGCTAACATTACTATGTTAGCATTTTAGACACTTTTTCACATACACACCTCAGAGTAACATCTTTTGGTAATTGACGCATGTTGCAGTTAGCATTTTGGCATGCTATCTTTAGCATACTAGCTTTTCTAGTAAATTTAGCAGGTATACACCTCACAAATCTC
Organism: Nerophis lumbriciformis; assembly: GCF_033978685.3. Classification (NCBI taxonomy): domain Eukaryota; kingdom Metazoa; phylum Chordata; class Actinopteri; order Syngnathiformes; family Syngnathidae; genus Nerophis; species Nerophis lumbriciformis. The sequence goes on from NC_084565.2 coordinate 42,875,088, forward strand.
GTTTTGCTCATATCTTTGTTACTTAAAGCTATCAGTGTGCTAACTGTTAGCATTTCAGTTCTGCTTTGGCTCTTCGGCATTCCCGCCACAAAAAAGGTGGAGTGGTTGCTTCCATCTTGGTACTTTTTGGTCACGCCCCCCACCGCCGATGCCTTAGCGACTGTTGCTAAGGTTGACCACGCCCACCAGGTTGGCCACGCCCTCTATTGTGTTGTGACTTTTGGCCTTTCCGAGTTCATGTTCACGGCAGTGATTCATCGGCGGCTGAAACGTGAGCCGTGGGTCTTTGGGGGGGACAAAAATGCTTTTGTTGAAATGTGCATCAACTCCCTACTCGGCTGTTAACCCCTTGGTGGAGGGCCAGTGGAAAATATAGACAGAAAAAAACAATGTCAAAGGTGCAACATTGATGCACAGTCGAAATTTTTTCTCTCTGTTGGTGCAGTAGTTCCTAGATATATTTGTTAACCCCTTGGTGGAGGGCCAGTGGAAAATATAGACAGAAAAAACAATGTCAAAGGTGCAACATTGATGCACAGTCCACATTTTTTTGCGCTGTTGGTGCAGTAGTTCCTAGATATATCTGTTAACCCCTTGGTGGAGGGCCAGTGGAAAATATAGACAGAAAAAAACAATGTCAAAGGTGCAACATTGATGCACAGTCGACATTTTTTTGCTCTGTTGGTGCAGTAGTTCCTAGATATATTTGTTGACCCCTTGGTGGAGGGCCAGTGGAAAATATAGACAGAAAAAAACAATGTCAAAGGTGCAACATTGATGCACAGTCTACATTTTTTTGCTCTGTTGGTGCAGTAGTTCTTAGATATATTTGTTGACCCCTTGGTGGAGGGCCGGCGGAAAATATAGACAGAAAAAAACAATGTCAAAGGTGCAACATTGATGCACAGTCACCATTTTTTTGCTCTGTTGATGCAGTAGTTCCTAGATATATTTGTTAACCCCTTGGTGGAGGGCCAGTGGAAAATATAGACAGAAAAAACAATGTCAAAGGTGCAACATTGATGCACAGTCCACATTTTTCTGGTTTGTTGCGTTATGCTGAAGTTCCTTAATACATTTTTTTAACCACTTGGTGGCGGGTCTGTGGAAAATATAGACAGAAAAAAACAATGTCAAAGGTGCAACATTGATGCACAGTCACCATTTTTTTGCTCTGTTGATGCAGTAGTTCCTAGATATATTTGTTAACCCCTTGGTGGAGGGCCAGTGGAAAATATAGACAGAAAAAAACAATGTCAAAGGTGCAACATTGATGCACAGTCGACATTTTTTTGCTCTGTTGATGCAGTAGTTCCTAGATATATTTGTTGACCCCTTGGTGGAGGGCCAGTGGAAAATATAGACCGAAAAAAACAATGTCAAAGGTGCAACATTGATGCACAGTCCACATTTTTTTGCTCTGTTGGTGCAGTAGTTCCTAGATATATTTGTTGACCCCTTGGTGGAGGGCCAGTGGAAAATATAGACAGAAAAAGCACTGTCAAAGGTGCAACATTGATGCACAGTCCACATTTGTTCTCTCTGTTGGTGCAGTAGTTCCTAGATATATTTGTTGACCCCTTGGTGGAGGGCCAGTGGAAAATATATACAGAAAAAAACTATGTCAAAGGTGCAACATTGATGCACAGTCAACATTTTTCTGGTTTGTTGCGTTATGCTACAGTCCCTTGATACATTTTTCAACCACTTGGTGGCGGGTCTGTGGAAAATAAAGATAGAAAAAACAATGTCAAAGGTGCAACATTGATGCATAGCTGACACACAGTCTAGGTTTTGTTATGCTCTGTTGATGCAGTAGTTCTTAGATATATTTGTTGACCCCTTGGTGGAGGGCCAGTGGAAAATATAGACAGACAAAAACAATGTCAAAGGTGCAACATTGATGCATAGTTGACGCAGAGTCTACTTTTTTTTTTACTTTGTTGCATTATGCTGCAGTTCCTTGATACATTTTAACTACTTGGTGGCGGGTCTGTGGAAAATAAAGATAGAAAAAAAGAATGTCAATGGTGCAACATTGATGCATAGCTGACACACAGTCTACATTTTTTTTGCTTTGTTTCATTATGCTGCAGTTCCTTGATACATTTTTAACCACTTGGAGGCGGGTATGTAAAATATAAAGATAGAAAAAACAATGTCAACGGTGCAACATTGATGCATAGCTGACACACAGTCTAGGTTTTGCCTTGCTCTGTTGATGCAGTAGTTCCTAGATATATTTGTTGACCCCTTGGTGGAGGGCCAGTGGAAAATATAGACAGAAAAAAACAATGTCAAAGGTGCAACATTGATGCACAGTCGACATTTTTCTGGTTTGTTGCGTTATGCTGCAGTTCCTTGATACATTTTTAACCACTTGGTGGCGGGTCTGTGGAAAATAAAGATAGAAAAAAACAATGTCAACGGCGCAACATTGATGCATAGCTGACACACAGTCTAGGTTTTGTTTTGCTTTGTTCGGTTGATGCAGTAGTTTCTAGATATATTTGTTGACCCCTTGGTGGAGGGCTAGTGGAAAATATAGACAGAAAAAAACAATGTCAAAGGTGCAACATTGATGCATAGTTGACGCAGAGTTTACTGTTTTTTACTTTGTTGCATTATGCTGCAGTTCCTTGATACATTTTAACTACTTGGTGGCGGGTCTGTGGAAAATAAAGATAGAAAAAAAGAATGTCAACGGTGCAACATTGATGCATAGCTGACACACAGTCTACATTTTTTTTGCTTTGTTTCATTATACTGCAGTTCCTTGATACATTTTTAACCACTTGGAGGCGGGTATGTAAAATATAAAGATAGAAAAAACAATGTCAACGGTGCAACATTGATGCATAGCTGACACACAGTCTAGGTTTTGTTTTGCTTTGCTCTGTTGATGCAGTAGTTCCTAGATATATTTGTTAACCCCTTGGTGGAGGGCCAGTGGAAAATATAGACAGAAAAAAACAATGTCAAAGGTGCAACATTGATGCACAGTCAACATTTTTCTGGTTTGTTGCGTTATGCTGCAGTCCCTTGATACATGTTTCAACCACTTGGTGGCGGGTCTGTGGAAAATATAGACAGAAAAAACAATGTCCAAGGTGCAACATTGATGCACAGTCGACACACAGTCTACTATTTTTTTGCTTTGTTGTGTTATACTGCAGTTCCTTGGTACATTTTCTAACCCATTAGCAGCAGGCCTATAGAAAATAAAGATAAACAAACAAAAAAAACAATGTCAAAAGCGCAACATTGATGCATAGTCGACACACAGTCCACCTTTTGACTTGCTTTGCTCTGTTTCTCAGCTGTTACTAGATATATATGTGTTGACCCCTTGGTGGAGGCCCAGCGGAAAATAAGGACAGAAAAAACAATGTCAAAGGTGCAACATTGATGCACAGTCAACATACAGTTGATACTTACCAAAGAAACAAAGTAGAACTCAACAAAATACAAGACTGGCACATCAAACTTAATGGCAAAGACTACTTCTAGGCTACAACAACAGCACAAAGATATCTAATATACGACTTTGTCCATCTCAAAGAGGATAAAACCCGCCAAAAGGGGGCTTCCCAAATGTAATAAATGCATGTCTGTGTCTACTCTTATAAATGGCGGCATGGTGCTACGCACCTCACTCACGGTACCACTGCACAGTCGACCCTCGCCACGTCCCGTAGATTTCTTTTGAAACATATTCTACAAGTTTTGGCCAAATTAAAGCGTTAAATTAAGTCTTATTTCTGTTTTATATGCGTTACAGTGTAGCAGGGTTGTGACGATATTGGTGTTGAGATACTTTTCGCTAATTTTCAAAATAAAGGGCACTACAGAAACATGTCATAATTGGCTTTAAAAAAAAGTTACGATACATGAAGCATATGTTTCTTATTGCAATCATTTTGTAATTTAGTACTTAAATAAAATAGTGAACATACTAGACAACTTGTCTTTTAGTAGTAAGTAAACAAACAAAGACTCCTAATTAGTCTGCAGTAACATATTGTGTCATTTATACACCTATTGTACACATTATAAAGGACAAACTGTAAAAATTAACTAACATACATTTACATACAATTAGGCAATGCGAAAATGAACATGTTTCTTAAATAAACTGTCAATAAAATAAAAGTGCACATGAAAATACAGCTTCACTACTTTAGTCATCATTTTTGCGCTCAAGAAACTTCAGCTCCAGACTTCTTCTGTGTGTTTGATATTGTCATTACTGCCACGAGTGGTGGAAAGGTGTATTACAACTGAGTACTGCTGCGTGCCATACGGACCACAGCTGTGAAACACGTTTTTTTTTTGGCGGCCCCCACCATTGGGTCCTCGCAGCCCGTCAATAAGCCCTATGGTTAGGAAACACTGGTCTCGAAGACTTTGGAGCAAAGGTCACGACCCCTGTGAACACTCACGTCCTGCCGAACTGCGAGCGTGCGTGAGGTTCCGACAGGAGGCGTGTTTAAGTCCAAGGTTCTAACAAAAGCCCAGACGGGCCCTCAGCAAACAATGCGCCCCTCCCCCACCCGCCACCCAGGTTGTCCCCCTCGTCCCGTCCGCTCCAGTGCTGCCAGGTATAGCGTGAGGGGGGGCGGGGCTCGTCTCACCTGGGTCAAACAGCCAAGCCGCTGTTCCCACCACGGTCCCCGCAATGTGCGATGTTATCTAAAATGCCAGGGAAAAAACGTTAGCTTGCTAACATTGACATGCTAACAGATGAAGAGCAAACATACTTCTAGGATGGAGGCAAGTAACGAAATGCATGTTTATTAAGTTAAATTGGGATGGCTAGCATAAAAATGTTAGCATGCTAACATTAGCATGGTAACAGGGTAACAGCTACCATACTTATAAGACGGCACCAAGTAACACAATCCATGGTTTTTAGGTAAAAAAGTACAAAAATGCTAGCATAAAGTGTTAGCATGCTAACATTAGCATGGTAACAGGAAAAAAGCTAGCTTACTTATAAGATAGCACCAAGTAACAGAATCCATGGTTTTTAGGTTAAAAAGTATGAAAATGCTAGCATAAAATGTTAGCATGCTAACATTAGCATGGTAACAGGAAAACAGCTAGCTTACTTATAAGATGGCACCAAGTAACAGAATCCATGGTTTTTAGGTCAAAAAGTACAAAAATGCTAGCATAAAATGTTAGCATGCTAACATTAGCATGGTAACCGGAAAACAGCTAGCATACTTATAAGACGGCACAAAGTAACAGAATCCATGGTTTTTAGGTTAAAAAGTATGAAAATGCTAGCATAAAATTTTAGCATGCTAAAATTAGCATGGTAACAGGGTAACAGCTAGCATACTTATAAGATGGCACCAAGTAACACAATCCATGGTTTTTAGGTTAAAAAGTACGAAAATGCTAGCATGCTAACATTAGCATGGAAAGAGTGAAACAGCTAGCATACTAAGATGGCACCAAGTAACACAATCCATAGTTTTTAGGTCAAAAAGTATGAAAATGCTAACATAAAGTGTTAGCATGCTAACATTAGCATGGTAACAGGAAAACAGCTAGCTTACTTATAAGATGGCACCAGTAACAGAATCCATGGTTTTTAGGTCAAAAAGTACGAAAATGCTAGCATAAAATGTTAGCATGCTAACATTAGCATGATAACAGGAAAACAGTTAGCTTACTTATAAGATGGCACCAAGTAACAGAATCCATGGTTTCTAGGATAAAAAGTATGAAAATGCTAGCATAAAATTTTACCATGCTAACATTATCATGGTAACAGGGTAACAGCTAGCATACTTAAAGGATGGCACCAAGTAACACAATCCATAGTTTTTAGGTCAAAAAGTACGAACATGCTAGCATAAAATGTTAGCATGCTAACATTAGCATGATAACAGGAAAACAGTTAGCTTACTTATAAGATGGCACCAAGTAAAAGAATCCTTGGTTTTTAGGATAAAAAGTATGAAAATACTAGCAAAAAAATCTTAGCATGCTAACATTAGCATGTTAACAGGGAAACAGCTAGCATACTTATAAGACGGCACCAAGTAACAGAATCTATGGTTTTTAGGTTAAAAAGTATGAAAATGCTAGCATAAAATTTTAGCATGCTAACATTAGCATGGTAGCAGGGTAACAGCTAGCATACTTAAAAGATGGCACCAAGTAACAGAATCCATGGTTTTTAGGTTAAAAAGTATGAAAATGCTAGCATACAATGTTAGCATGCTAAAATTAGCATGGAAAGAGTGAAACAGCTAGCATACTAAGATGGCACAAAGTAACATAATCCATGGTTTTTAGGTCAAAAAGTACAAAAATGCTAGCATAAAATGTTAGCATGCTAACATTAGCATGATAACAGGAAAACAGTTAGCTTACTTATAAGATGGCACCAAGTAACAGAATCCATGGTTTTTAGGATAAAAAGTATGAAAATGCTAGCATAAAGTGTTAGCATGCTAACAGGAGAATAGCTCGCATACTTTTAAGATGGCACCAAGAAACAGAATCCATGGTTTTTAGGTCAAAAAGTACGAAAATGCTAGCATAAAATGTTAGCATGCTAATATTAGCATGGTAACAGGGTAACAGCTAGCATACTTATAAGACGGCACCAAGTAACAGAATCCATGGTTTTTAGGTTAAAAAGTATGAAAATGCTAGCATAAAATGTTAGCATGCTAACATTAGCATGATAACAGGAAAACAGTTAGCTTACTTATAAGATGGCACCAAGTAACACAATCCATGGTTTTTAGGATAAAAAGTATGAAAATGCTAGCATAAAGTGTTATCATGCTAACATTAGCATGGTAACTGGAAAACAGCTAGCTTACTTATAAGATGGCACCAAGTAACAGAATCCATGGATTTTAGGTAAAAAAGTACAAAAATACTAGCATAAAATGTTAGCATGCTAACATTAGCATGGTAACAGGAAAACAGCTAGCTTACTTATAGGATGGCACCAAGTAACAGAATCCATGGTTTTTAGGTTAAAAAGTATGAAAATGCTAGCATAAAATGTTAGCATGCTAACATTAGCATGATAACAGGAAAACAGTTAGTTTACTTATAAGATAGCACCAAGTAACAGAATCCATGGTTTTTAGGTTAAAAAGTATGAAAATGCTAGCATAAAATGTTAGCATGCTAACATTAGCATGTTAACAGGGAAACAGCTAGCATACTTATAAGATAGCACCAAGTAACAGAATCCATGGTTTTTAGGTTAAAAAGTATGAAAATGCTAGCATAAAATGTTAGCATGGAAAGAGTGAAACAGCTAGCTTACTTATAAGACAGCACCAAGTAACAGTATCCATGGTTTTTAGGTCAAAAAGTACAAAAATGCTAGCATAAAATGTTAGCATGCTAATATTAGCAACAGGGTAACAGCTAGCATACTTAAAAGATGGCACCAAGTAACACAATCCATGGTTTTTAGGTTAAAAAGTACGAAAATGCTAGCATAAAATGTTAGCATGCTAACATTAGCATGGTAACAGGGTAACAGCTAGCATACTTAAAAGATGGCACCAAGTAACACAATCCATGGTTTTTAGGTTAAAAAGTACGAAAATGCTAGCATAATGTTAGCATGGAAAGAGTGAAACAGCTAGCATACTTATAAGATGGCACCAAGTAACAGAATCCAGGGTTTTTAGGTCAAAAATGTACGAAAAAGCTAGCATAAAATGTTAGCATGCTAACATTAGCATGGTAACAGAGGAACAGCTAGCATACTTACAAGATGGCACCAAGTAACACAATCCATGGTTTTTAGGTTAAAAAGTACAAAAATGCTAGCATAAAATGTTAGCATGATAACAGGAAAACAGTTAGCTTACTTATAAGATGGCACCAAGTAACAGGATCCATGGTTTTTAGGTCAAAAAGTACAAAAATGCTAGCATAAAGTGTTAGCATGCTAACATTAGCATGGTAACAGGAAAACAGCTAGCTTACTTATAAGATGGCACCAAGTAACAGAATCCATGGTTTTTAGGTAAAAAAGTACAAAAATACTAGCATAAAATGTTAGCATGCTAACATTAGCATGCTAACAGGGTAACAGCTAGCATACTTATAAGATGGCACCAAGTAACACAATCCATAGTTTTTAGGTCAAAAAGTACGAACATGCTAGCATAAAATGTTAGCATGCTAACAGGGTAACAGCTAGCATACTTATAAGATGGCACCAAGTAACAGAATCCATGGTTTTTAGGTCAAAAAGTACAAAAATGCTAGCATAAAATGTTAGCATGCTAACATTAGCATGGTAACCGGAAAACAGCTAGCTTACTTATAAGACGGCACAAAGTAACAGAATCCATGGTTTTTAGGTTAAAAAGTATGAAAATGCTAGCATAAAATTTTAGCATGCTAAAATTAGCATGGTAACAGGGTAACAGCTAGCATACTTATAAGATGGCACCAAGTAACAGAATCCACGGTTTTTATGTTAAAAAGTACAAAATTGCTAGCATAAAATGTTAGCATGGAAAGAGTGAAACAGCTAGCTTACTTATAAGATGGCACCAAGTAACACAATACATGGTTTTTAGGTTAAAAAGTACGAAAATGCTAGCATAAAATGTTAGCATGCTAACATTAGCATGGTAACAGGGTAACAGCTAGCATACTTATAAGACGGCACAAAGTAACAGAATCCATGGTTTTTAGGTTAAAAAGTATGAAAATGCTAGCATAAAATGTTAGCATGCTAACATTAGCATGGTAACAGGGAAACAGCTAGCATACTTATAAGATAGCACCAAGTAACAGAATCCATGGTTTTTAGGATAAAAAGTACAAAAATGCTAGCATAAAATGTTAGCATGGAAAGAGTGAAACAGCTAGCTTACTTATAAGATAGCACCAAGTAACAGAATCCATGGTTTTTGGGTCAAAAAGTATGAAAATGCTAGCATAAAATGTTAGCATGCTAATATTAGCATGGTAACAGGGTAACAGCTAGCATACTTATTAGACGGCACCAAGTAACAGAATCCATGGTTTTTAGGTCAAAAAGTACAAAAATGCTAGCATAAAGTGTTATCATGCTAACATTAGCATGGTAACTGGAAAACAGCTAGCTTACTTATTAGACGGCACCAAGTAACAGAATCCATGGTTTTTAGGTCAAAAAGTACAAAAATGCTAGCATAAAGTGTTAGCATGCTAACATTAGCATGGTAACAGGAAAACAGCTAGCTTACTTATAAGATGGCACCAAGTAACAGAATCCATGGTTTTTAGGTAAAAAAGTACAAAAATACTAGCATAAAATGTTAGCATGCTAACAGGGAAACAGCTAGCATACTTATAAGATAGCACCAAGTAACAGAATCCATGGTTTTTAGGTTAAAAAGTACAAAAATGCTAGCATAAAATGTTAGCATGGAAAGAGTGAAACAGCTAACTTACTTATAAGATGGCACCAAGTAACATAATCCATGGTTTTTAGGATAAAAAGTATGAAAATGCTAGCATAAAATGTTAGCATGCTAAAATTAGCATGGAAAGAGTGAAACAGCTAGCATACTAAGATGGCACCAAGTAACAGAATCCATGGTTTTTAGGTCAAAAAGTATGAAAATGCTAGCATAAAATGTTAGCATGCTAATATTAGCATGGTAGCAGGGTAACAGCTAGCATACTTATAAAATGGCACCAAGTAACACAATCCATGGTTTTTAGGTTAAAAAGTGTGAAAATGCTAGCATAAAATTTTAGCATGCTAACATTAGCATGGTAACAGGGTAACAGCTAGCATACTTAAAAGATGGCACCAAGTAACACAATCCATGGTTTTTAGGTCAAAAAGTACAAAAATGCTAGCATAAAATGTTAGCATGCTAACATTAGCATGATAACAGGAAAACAGTTAGCTTACTTATAAGATGGCACCAACACAATCCATCGTTTTTAGGTCAAAAAGTATGAAAATGCTAGCACAAAATTTTAGCATGCTAACATTAGCATGGTAACAGGGAAACAGCTAGCATACTTAAAAGATGGCACCAAGTAACACAATCCATGGTTTTTAGGTTAAAAAGTACGAAAATGCTAGCATAAAATGTTAGCATGCTAACATTAGCATGATAACAGGAAAACAGTTAGCTTACTTATAAGATGGCACCAAGTAACACAATCCATGGTTTTTAAGTTAAAAAGTATGAAAATGCTAGCATAAAATGTTAGCATGCTAACAGGGAAACAGCTAGCATACTTATAAGATAGCACCAAGTAACAGAATCCATGGTTTTTAGGTTAAAAAGTATGAAAATGCTAGCATAAAATGTTAGCATGGAAAGAGTGAAACAGCTAGCTTACTTATAGGACAGCACCAAGTAACAGAATCCATGGTTTTTAGGTCAAAAAGTACAAAAATGCTAGCATAAAATGTTAGCATGCTAACATTAGCATGGTAACTGGAAAACAGCTAGCTTACTTATAAGACGGCACAAAGTAACAGAATCCATGGTTTTTAGGTTAAAAAGTATGAAAATGCTAGCATAAAATTTTAGCATGCTAAAATTAGCATGGTAACAGGGTAACAGCTAGCATACTTATAAGATGGCACCAAGTAACAGAATCCACGGTTTTTATGTTAAAAAGTACAAAATTGCTAGCATAAAATGTTAGCATGGAAAGAGTGAAACAGCTAGCTTACTTATAAGATGGCACCAAGTAACACAATACATGGTTTTTAGGTTAAAAAGTACGAAAATGCTAGCATAAAATGTTAGCATGCTAACATTAGCATGATAACAGGAAAACACTTAGCTTACTTATAAGATGGCACCAAGTAACACAATCCATGGTTTTAAGTTTAAAAGTATGAAAATGCTAGCATGCTAGTGTTAGCATGCTAACATTAGCATGCTAACAGGGTAACAGATAGCATACTTATAAGATGGCACCAAGTAACACAATCCATGGTTTTTAAGTTAAAAAGTATGAAAATGCTAGCATGCTAATGTTAGCATGCTAACATTAGCATGCTAACAGGGTAACAGCTAGCACCAAGTAACACAATCCATGCTAATTAGGTTTAAAATGTGCTAAAATGCTATGATAAAATGATAGCGTGCTAACATTGTGGGGACCTGGCAACCCGCCAACAAGCCCTATGGTTAGGAAAGACTGGTCTCGAGGACTCTGGGGCAAAGGTCACGACCTGCTGAATCGCGAGCGTGCGTGAGGTTCCCACAGGAGGGGTGTTTAGGTCTGGGTTCTAACCTCCCGGACGGACCCTCACATGGCGGCTCTGTTTCCCCACAAACACTCCCGCCCCTCCCCCACCCACCCACCTCCTGGTCCCGTGCTGGCAGGTGTTTAGCGTGAGGGGGAGGAGCTTGTCTCACCTGGGTCTAACCTCCCACGGCCCACCCGGCCCACCCTCACGGCGTGGAACCCGACACCTGTGTGACGTCACGGGCTGCGCTGCTCCACTCTCTCAGGGGACCAGCAGGCACCAGCAGACACCAGCAGACACCAGCCCGCCTCCACCTGTGGATCAACCCCGCAGGAGGAGACTTTTAGGGGCTTGGCTTCTTCCCGTGGACGTCTTCCTCCCGTGAACCCTCCCGTGGACGTCTTCCTCCCGTGGACCCTCCCGTGGACGTCTTCCTCCCGTGAACCCTCCCGTAGACGTCTTCCTCCCGTGGACCCTCCCGTGGACGTCTTCCTACTGTGAACCCTCCCGTGGACGTGGACCCTCCCGTGGACGTCTTCTACCCGTGGAAGTCTTCTTCCCGCGGACGTCTTCCTCCCGTGGACGTCTTCCTCCCGTGGACCTTCCCGTGGACGTCTTCCTCCCGTGGACTTCTTCCTCCCGTGGACTTCTTCCTCCCGTGGACGTCTTCCTCCCGTGGACCAGGTGAGACGTGCCCGCCGGACTCGCCCGACCCAAGTAACAATGGCCGCGTGGGGAAAGTGAAATGTTCCGGTGAGAAAAAAAATCCCCCACGTCGTGGAGCAGACAGACGTGTCCCCCGCGGGGCGAGTTTTGGGTTCCACGCAGCTGCGATTACGTCTTAGAGACGCACTGGGATCCAGAATGTTCCTCTGCAGGAATGCGAGAGCCGCGTGTCTTTGTTTCCACGCTCAGGAAACTTTAGCGATATTTATTAGGACGCCACTAAAATAACACTTATTGATATCACTTTATGAAGTGTGCCTAATTGGACAGTATCGCACCACATGTGTCGAATCAAACCGATATCAAATAGGGTTGTCCCGATACCAACATTTTGGTACTTTTCAAAATAAAGGGGACCACAACAAAAATGTCATTTAATAGGGTTGTCCCGATACCAACATTTTGATACTTTTCAAAATAAAGGAGACCACAACAAAAAAATTATTAAATAGGTTTGTCCCGATACCAACATTTTGGTACTTTTCAAAATAAAGGGGACCACAACAAAAATGTAGTTAAATAGAGTTGTCCCGATACCAACATGTTGGTACTTTTCAAAATAAAGGGAACCACAAAAAAATGTCATTAAATAGGGTTGTCCCGATACCAACATTTTAGTACTTTTCAAAATAAAGGGGACCACAACAAAAATGTAACTAAATAGAGTTGTCCCGATACCAACATTTTGGTACTTTTCAAAATAAAGGGGACCACAAAAAAAATGTCATTAAATAGGGTTGTCCCAATACCAACATTTTGGTACTTTTCAGAATAAAGGGGACCACAACAAAAATTGTCATTAAATAGGTTTGTCCCGATACCAACATGTTGGTACTTTTCAAAATAAAGGGAACCACAAAAAAATGTCATTAAATAGGGTTGTCCCGATACCAAGATTTTAGTACTTTTCAAAATAAAGGGGACCACAACAAAAATGTAACTAAATAGAGTTGTCCCGATACCAACATTTTGGTACTTTTCAAACTAAAGGGGACCACAACAAAAATATCATTAAATAGGGTTGTCCCGATACCAACATTTTGGTACTTTTCAAAATAAAGGGGACCACAAAAAAAATGTCATTAAATAGGGCTGTCCCGATACCAACTTTTTGGTACTTTTCAAAATAAAGGGCACCACAAAAAATGTCATTAAATAGGGTTGTCCCGATACCAACATTTTGTTACTTTTCAAAATAAAGAGCACCACAAAAATTTTTTCATTAAATAGGGTTGTCCCGATACCAACATTTTGGTACTTTTCAAAATAAAGGGGACCACAACAAAAAATGTCATTAAATAGAGTTGTCCCGATACCAACATTTTGGTACTTTTCAAAATAAAGGGAACCACAAAAAAATGTCATTAAATAGGGTTGTCCCGATACCAACATTTTGGTACTTTTCAAAATAAAGGGAACCACAAAAAAATTTCATTAAATAGGGTTGTCTCGATACCAACATTTTGGTACTTTTCAGAATAAAGGGGACAACAAAACAATGTCATTAAAAATAGAGTTGTCCCGATACCAACATTTTGGTACTTTTCAGAATAAAGGGGACAACAAAAAAATGTCATTAAATAGGGTTGTCCCGATACCAACATTTTGGTACTTTTCAAAATAAAGGGGACCACAACAAAAAATGTCATTAAATAGAGTTGTCCCGATACCAACATTTTGGTACTTTTCAAAATAAAGGGAACCACAAAAAAATGTCATTAAATAGGGTTGTCCCGATACCAACATTTTGGTACTTTTCAAAATAAAGGGAACCACAAAAAAATTTCATTAAATAGGGTTGTCTCGATACCAACATTTTGGTACTTTTCAGAATAAAGGGGACAACAAAACAATGTCATTAAAAATAGAGTTGTCCCGATACCAACATTTTGGTACTTTTCAGAATAAAGGGGACAACAAAAAAATGTCATTAAATAGGGTTGTCCCGATACCAACATTTTGGTACTTTTCAAAATAAAGGGGACCACAAAAAAATGTCATTAAATAGGGTTGTCCCAATACCAATATTTTGGTACTTTTCAAAATAAAGGGCACCACAAAAAAAATGTCATTAAATAGGGTTGTCCCAATACCAATTTTTGGTACTTTTCAAAATAAAGGGCACCACAAAAAAAATGTCATTAAATAGGGTTGTCCCGATACCAACATTTTGGTACTTTTCAAAATAAAGGGCACCACAAAAAAATGTCATTAAATAGGGTTGTCCCGATACCAACATTTTAGTACTTTTCAAAATAAAGGGGACCACAACAAAATATTAGTTAAATAGGTTTGTCCCGATACCAACATTTTGTTACTTTTCAAAATAAAGAGCACCACAAAATTTTTTTCATTAAATAGGGTTGTCCCGATACCAACATTTTGGTACTTTTCAAAATAAAGGGGACCACAACAAAAAATGTCATTAAATAGAGTTGTCCCGATACCAACATTTTGGTACTTTTCAAAATAAAGGGAACCACAAAAAAATGTCATTAAATAGGGTTGTCCCGATACCAACATTTTGGTACTTTTCAAAATAAAGGGAACCACAAAAAAATTTCATTAAATAGGGTTGTCTCGATACCAACATTTTAGTACTTTTCAAAATAAAGGGGACCACAACAAAATATTAGTTAAATAGGTTTGTCCCGATACCAACATTTTGTTACTTTTCAAAATAAAGAGCACCACAAAATTTTTTTCATTAAATAGGGTTGTCCCAATGCCAACATTTTGGTACTTTTCAAAATAAAGGGGACCACAACAAAAATGTAATTAGAGTTGTCCCGATACCAACATTTTAGTACTTTTCAAAATAAAGGGGACCACAACAAAAATGTCATTAAATAGGGTTGTCCCGATACCAACATTTTAGTACTTTTCAAAATAAAGGGGACCACAACAAAAAATTAATTAAATAGGTTTGTCCCGATACCAACATTTTGGTACTTTTCAAAATAAAGGGGACCACAAAAATGTTTTCATTAAATAGGGTTGTCCCGATACCAACATTTTGGTACTTTTCAGAATAAAGGGGACAACAAAACAATGTCATTAAAAATAGAGTTGTCCCGATACCAACATTTTGGTACTTTTCAGAATAAAGGGGACCACAAAAAATGTCATTAAATAGGGTTGTCCTAATACCAACTTTTTGGTACTTTTCAAAATAAAGGGCACTACAAACAAATGTCATTAAATAGGGTTGTCCCGATACCAACATTTTGGTACTTTTCAAACTAAAGGGGACCACAACAAAAATATCATTAAATAGGGTTGTCCCGATACCAACATTTTGGTACTTTTCAAAATAAAGGGGACCACAACAAAAAATGTCATTACATAGGGTTGTCCCGATACCAACATTTTGGTACTTTTCAAAATAAAGGGGACCACAAAAAAAAATGTCATTAAATAGGGTTGTCCCGATACCAACATTTTGGTACTTTTCAAAATAAAGGGGACCACAAAAAAAAGGTCATTAAATAGGGTTGTCCCGATACCAACATTTTAGTACTTTTCAAAATAAAGGGGACCACAACAAAAATGTCATTAAATAGGGTTGTCCCGATACCAACATTTTAGTACTTTTCAATATAAAGGGGACCACAACAAAAAATTAATTAAATAGGTTTGTCCCGATACCAACATTTTGGTACTTTTCAAAATAAAGGGGACCACAAAAAAATGTCATTAAATAGGGTTGTCCCAATACCAACATTTTGGTACTTTTCAGAATAAAGGGGACAACAAAACAATGTCATTAAAAATAGAGTTGTCCCGATACCAACATTTTGGTACTTTTCAGAATAAAGGGGACCACAAAAAATGTCATTAAATAGGGTTGTCCTAATACCAACTTTTTGGTACTTTTCAAAATAAAGGGCACTACAAACAAATGTCATTAAATAGGGTTGTCCCGATACCAACATTCTGGTACTTTTCAAAATAAAGGGGACCACAAAAAAAATATCAATAGGGTTGTCCCGATACCAACATTTTGGTACTTTTCAAACTAAAGGGGACCACAACAAAAATATCATTAAATACGGTTGTCCCGATACCAACATTTTGGTACTTTTCAAAATAAAGGGGACCACAAAAAAAATGTCATTAAATAGGGCTGTCCCGATACCAACTTTTTGGTACTTTTCAAAATAAAGGGCACCACAAAAAATTTCATTAAATAGGGTTGTCCCGATACCAACATTTTGTTACTTTTCAAAATAAAGAGCACCACAAAAAATTTTTCATTAAATAGGGTTGTCCCGATACCAACATTTTGGTACTTTTCAAAATAAAGGGGACCACAACAAAAAATGTCATTAAATAGAGTTGTCCCGATACCAACATTTTGGTACTTTTCAAAATAAAGGGAACCACAAAAAAATGTCATTAAATAGGGTTGTCCCGATACCAACATTTTGGTACTTTTCAAAATAAAGGGAACCACAAAAAAATTTCATTAAATAGGGTTGTCTCGATACCAACATTTTGGTACTTTTCAGAATAAAGGGGACAACAAAAAAATGTCATTAAATAGGGTTGTCCCGATACCAACATTTTAGTACTTTTCAAAATAAAGGGGACCACAAAAAAAAGTCATTAAATAGGGTTGTCCCGATACCAACATTTTGGTACTTTTCAAAATAAAGAGCACCACAAAAAATGTCATTAAATAGGGTTGTCCCGATACCAACATTTTGGTACTTTTCAAAATAAAGGGGACCACAAAAAAATGTCATTAAATAGGGTTGTCCCAATACCAACATTTTGGTACTTTTCAAAATAAAGGGCACCACACAAAAAAGAAGTCATTAAATAGGGTTGTCCCGATACCAACATTTTGGTACTTTTCAAAATAAAGGGGACCACAACAAAAATTTAATTAAATTGAGTTGTCCCAATACCAACATTTTGGTACTTTTCAAAATAAAGGGCACCACAAAAAATGTCATTAAATAGGGTTGTCCCGATACCAACATTTTGGTACTTTTCAAAATAAAGGGCACCACAAAATGTTTTAAATTAAATAGGTTTGTCCCGATACCAACATTTTGGTACTTTTCAAAATAAAGGGGACCACAAAAAAAATGTCATTAAATAGGGTTGTCCCGATACCAACATTTTGGTACTTTTCAAAATAAAGGGGACCACAAAAAAAATGTCATTAAATAGGGTTGTCCCGATACCAACATTTTAGTACTTTTCAAAATAAAGGGGACCACAACAAAAAATTCATTAAATAGGGTTGTCCCGATACCAACATTTTGGTACTTTTAAAAATTAAGGGGACCACAAAAAAATGTCATTAAATAGGGTTGTCCCAATACCAACATTTTGGTACTTTTCAAAATAAAGGGAACCACAAAAAAATTTCATTAAATAGGGTTGTCCCGATACCAACATTTTGGTACTTTTCACAAAATAAAGGGGACCACAAAAAAATGTCATTAAATAGGGTTGTCCCAATACCAACATTTTGGTACTTTTCAGAATAAAGGGGACAACAAAACAATGTCATTAAAAATAGAGTTGTCCCGATACCAACATTTTGGTACTTTTCAGAATAAAGGGGACAACAAAAAAATGTCATTAAATAGGGTTGTCCCAATACCAACATTTTGGTACTTTTCAAAATAAAGGGCACCACAAAAAAAAAGTCATTAAATAGGGTTGTCCCGATACCAACATTTTGGTACTTTTCAAAATAAAGGGGACCACAAAAAAAATGTCATTAAATAGGGTTGTCCCAATACCAACATTTTGGTACTTTTCAAAATAAAGGGGACCACAAAAAAATGTCATTAAATAGGGTTGTCCCGATACCAACATTTTGGTACTTTTCAAAATAAAGGGGACCACAACAAAATATTAATTAAATAGGTTTGTCCCGATACCAACATTTTGGTACTTTTCAAAATAAAGGGGACCACAAAAAAATGTCATTAAATAGGGTTGTCCCGATACCAACATTTTAGTACTTTTCAAAATAAAGGGGACCACAACAAAATATTAATTAAATGGGTGTGTCCCGATACCAACATTTTGGTACTTTTCAAAATAAAGGGGACCACAAAAAAATGTCATTAAATAGGGTTGTCCCGATACCAACATTTTGGTACTTTTCAAAATAAAGGGCACCACAAAAAAAAATGTCATTAATTAGGGTTGTCCCGATACCAACATTTTGGTGCTTTTCAAAATAAAGGGCACCACAAAAAAAATGTCATTAAATAGGGTTGTCCCGATACCAACATTTTAGTACTTTTCAAAATAAAGGGGACCACAACAAAAAATTAATTAAATAGGTTTGTCCCGATACCAACATTTTGGTACTTTTCAAAATAAAGGGGACCACAAAAAAAATGTCATTAAATAGGGTTGTCCCGATACCAACATTTTGGTACTTTTCAAAATAAAGGGCACCACAACAAAAATTTCATTAAATAGGGTTGTCCTGATACCAACATTTTAGTACTTTTCAAAATAAAGGGGACCACAACAAAATATTAATTAAATAGGTTTGTCCCGATACCAACATTTTGGTACTTTTCAAAATAAAGGGGACCACAAAAAAATGTCATTAAATAGGGTTGTCCCGATACCAACATTTTAGTACTTTTCAAAATAAAGGGGACCACAACAAAATATTAATTAAATAGGTGTGTCCCGATACCAACATTTTGGTACTTTTCAAAATAAAGGGGACCACAAAAAAATGTCATTAAATAGGGTTGTCCCGATACCAACATTTTGGTACTTTTCAAAATAAAGGGCACCACAAAAAAAAATGTCATTAATTAGGGTTGTCCCGATACCAACATTTTGGTGCTTTTCAAAATAAAGGGCACCACAAAAAAAATGTCATTAAATAGGGTTGTCCCGATACCAACATTTTAGTACTTTTCAAAATAAAGGGGACCACAACAAAAAATTAATTAGATAGGTTTGTCCCGATACCAACATTTTGGTACTTTTCAAAATAAAGGGGACCACAAAAAAAATGTCATTAAATAGGGTTGTCCCGATACCAACATTTTGGTACTTTTCAAAATAAAGGGGACCACAAAAAAATGTCATTAAATAGGGTTGTCCCGATACCAACATTTTGGTACTTTCCAAAATAAAGGGCACTACAATTTTTTTTAAATTAAATAGGGTTGTCCCGATACCAACATTTTAGTACTTTTCAAAATAAAGGGGACCACAACAAAAATTTCATTAAATAGGGTTGTCCCGATCTCCAAGGCAGAACCCCTTGACGGTAACAAACGTGTCCGCATCACTCTGAGTTCAACTTAGTTAATCATTTGTGTCCACACTCTAGTATTCGTGTTAGAACAATGCACAAGTCTGCAGCCAGGTGTCAGCAGTGCTTAGTCTAAACAGGTGTCCTGTTTATCTTTGCTCTTTTTAGTGCGTCTCCTTTGATAATAAGGGGTTATATGAGCGATACGACTGAAAACTGTATCACGGTCGATATCGCTGATTATTGATATTGTTTTGACTTAAAATATAGAAAAATATATGAAATGTGAACATTTTTATTTTAAATGGAACCTTCCTCTGATTATAATCCTTCAGCTATCAAGGCAGAAAGGAAATTTCAACACAAGCATGGACAACAAAAAATGTAAACAAAATTTAAAAAAAATGAACACTTAATAATAAGCGCTTAAAATGAAGGTGCAAAAGTAAAGAATATGTAAGAAATGCTTAAGTGTAAGAAAATAGTGCAAAGTGTGAAAATGTAAACATAGAGAAATGTGAAAATAATAATTTTCTGCAGTTTTAGTGCGAGGAAATAATGTCTGTGTAACATTAATTTGCCCTGTTATTCTTATTTAACTATGGCAATGAATTTTTGTTATGCAGTAATTGTTTAATCATCATTAATATATTGGTCGATATTGACAATTATTGACATTTTTAATGACCAATGGAAAATAAGGAGCACACATTCTTCTGATTATCATCCTTCAGCTATCAAGGCAGAAAACAAAAAATGTAAACATTTTAAAAAATCAACACTTAAAAATAAGTGCTTAAAATGAAGGTGCAAAAATAAAGAATAAGTAAGAAATGTTTAATAAAGTGTAAGAAAATAGTGCAAAATGTAAACACAGAGAGACCTGAGAAGAACTTATTTCTGCTGGTTTAATGCCAGGAAGTTACAGCTGTGCTCTAAAGGGTGAGCACGGCTAAGGTGGTGTTTTACCAGTCTTTTACAGACCACGTTGGTTCTCGAGGGCGCAACATTGATGCATAGTAGACGCACAGTCCAGGTCTTGTTTTGCTATGTTGATGCAGTAGTTCCAAGATATTTGTTAACCCCTTGGTGCAACATTGGACTACGGTCCGCTTTAAAAAAAAACAACAACTAAAAGTGTCATGCTGCTTTTATCCACAATTTCCTCACTCTATGCAAACAAATCAACTGCCAGACAACAAGAAGGCGCAACCAAACTTGATAGTTGGTGCTGTTACCTGATTGGCTGTATTGCTCGGTTACCAGGTAGCGAGTGCCTTTTGTTCGTGCAACCAACCTTATTAATAATAATAATAGATTTTATTTGTAAAAAGCACTTTACATTGAGCAAACAACCTCAAAGTGCTACAGTGTATTAAAAAAATAAAATATACAGATAATTAAAGCTGCAAGCAGCATTGCTCGGGCCCGCGTATTTGGCAGGTGCTAGTCCTAACTGTCCCAATACTTTTGTCCAGTGGTAGTCCTAAGTGTCCCAATACTTTTGTCCAGTGATAGTCATAAGTGTCCCAATACTTTTGTCTACTTTTAGTCTGAAGTGTCCCAAGACTTTTGTCTAGTGTACCTACCTTGTCTGCATTGTGTGGGCACGTTGGTGCTTCCTGCTTTTAAGCAGCCATCTTAAAAAAACAGCAGCGCAGCAGCATCAGCGCAGCGGGTCTTTGAAGGGTCATAAAATCAAAACCGGAGCAGTTATAAAAAAAGCGCTTCTGTTGTTGTAATCACAAGGGTTCAATGTCCTCAATCCTGTGTTAGTTTGAAGGCGAAACGACAAACGCGCTCAGAGGAGTTCGTTTTTGAAGGAAGGTGACGGGTTTTTAAAAAACATTTTTTTTGAAGGGGGAATAGCAAACTTCCTGTTGATTTTTGCTGGGGGTTGTCAATTTATGAAATGTAGGTCTAAGTGAGACCTACGGAGAGGTTTTCGTTTCATGTCTCTCCGACCTTCCCAGTGGGAGTTACAGGCAGTTTTTTCATCTGAGGAGCAGTTTTTTGTGCGTTTCATAAAAAAATAGCGCTAGAGCACAATTTTGAGATTTGGGGTTAGGTTTTTTTATTAGATCTCAATTTTTGCCAGTCCTGATGTGTGTGTTCAGTTCGGTGAGTTTTGAAGCATGTTAAGGGGGTCAAATTACAGCGCAAAGAGGCAAAAGTGACTGTTTTTAGTACTTTTTTGTCTTGAAGGGGGAATTGCCAACTTCCTGTTGATTTTAGCCCGAAGATGTACAATTATGAGAACTAGGTCTAAGTCAGACCTACATAGAGGATTTTGTTTCATGTTTTTCGGACCTTCCTAGTGGGAGTTACAGGCAGTGTAGTTTTGTTTTCTTCCTAGGGGGCGCTAGAGCCCAATTTTGAGTTTTGAGGTTTGGTTTTTTGATAAAAAGTTTTGCCGTAAATTACTGATGTGTGTGTAAAATTTGGTGAGTTTTGAAGCATGTTAAGGGGGTCAAAGTAGTGCGCAAAGCTGCGGAATAATAATAATAATAATAATAATAATAATAAAACCTTAGAAATTCAATAGGTCCTTATGTCCCATTGCATAAGGACTCCCTGTGGGAGTCCTTTTGCAATGGGCCATTGCGGGCCCTAATAATTAAAAAAAAAAAAAAAATCTAGAACAGCTAGAACTAGTATGCATATATCTAAAAAAAAAGAGGCTTTTTTTTTAATAAGAAGGGTTTTTAAGCCTTTTTTTAAAAAGCATCCACAGTCTGTGGTGCCCTCAGGGGGTCAGGGAGAAGAGCTGCTGATATCCTATCGAATCGATGTCTGCATCTACCACTACTCAAGGCTCCAATGCCGTATCGGAAGTAAAAAAAAAAAAAAAAAGTTGTAACCAAACATAGCTAGAAAAATATATTCAAGCCCCAAATCTGAAATTTGAGCTGCCTGTAACTGAATATGGTGGGATTGTGTGGGCTGGAAAAGTCACACAGCCAAAACAAAAGCAGAGCTGTGATTGAAGTGTGGAGAGAAGACGAGGCTTTGGGCTCTTTTGAAAGCCAACGAGATGAGTTTTCCTCTCCAGCAGTCAGGAGGTGTCTAAGTGCTGCTGGCACTGAGGCTGAAAAGAAGGATTTTTTTTTTTTTTTTTTTTTTTTTTACAGACGTGTTCCTAAACTAAAACTAGTTTGGAGATCAGGACGGCCAAAAAAAACAAGAGTTAGAATTCCTAATTTGACACTGCTACTACAAAACTGGACTATTTTACACCGTTTTTGTTTTTTTTAATCAGGCGTTCTATTTGGGCCACACTTGGTCGGGGTCCTCATTAACTCAAAAGTTCATAGGCGCAACATTGATGCACAGTCCACTTTTTTTTTCTTTGTTCCTTTACATCCTTTTTTTTAACCACTTGGCTGTAAAAAATAAAGATAGAAAAAAACGATATCAACGGAGCAACATTGATGCACAGTCTACTTTTTTATGTTTGCCAGAAAATCTAGACGGAAAAACAATGTAAAATGTGCAACATTAATGCACAGTCTACTTTTTTTTTTTTTTTTTTGCTTTGTTGCGTTATGCTGCAGTCCCTTGATACATTTTTACCCGCTTGGTGGAAAATAAAGATAGAAAAAAACAATGTCAAAGGCGCAACATTGATGCATGGTCGACACACAGTCCACCTTTTGACTTGCTTTTGCTCTGTTTCTCAGCAGTTACTTGATATATTTGTTAACCCCTTGGTGGAGGGATAGCGGAAAATAGATACAGAAAAAAAAATTCAAAAGTGCAACATTGATGCACAGTCCATTTTTAAATTTTTGCTTTGTTCTGTTACACAGCAGCCCCCTTGTTATATTTGTTAACCCCTTAGAGGGCCAGCGGAAAATCTTGACAGAAAAAACAATGTCAGATGTGCAACATTGATGCACAGTCGACGCAAAGTCCACTTTTAGTTTTGCTTTGTTACGCAGCAGTTGCTTCATATACTTGTGAACCCTTTGGTGGAGGGATAGCGGAAAATAGATACAGAAAAACAATGTCAAATGTGCAACATTGATGCACAGTCCACTTTTTTATTTTTGCTTTGTTCTGTTATGCAGCAGTCTTTTGTTATATTTGTTAACCCCTTGGTGGAGGGCTAGCGAAAAATCTAGACAAAAAAAAAAAAAAATGTAAAATGTGCAACATTGATGCACAGCCGGCGCAAAGTCCACTTTTAGTATTGCTTTGCTTTGTTACACAGCAGTTGCTTCATATACTTGTGAACCCTTTGGTGGAGGGCTAGCAGGAAATATATAGCGAAAAAATTATGTCAAAAGTGCAACATTGATGCACAGTCCACTTTTTTTAATTTTTGCTTTGTTCTGTTACGCGGCAGTCTCTTGTTATATTTGTTAACCCCTTGGTGGAGGGCCAGCGAAAAATCTAGACAAAAAAAAAAAACAATGTAAAATGTGCAACATTGATGCACAGCCGGCGCAAAGTCCACTTTTAGTATTGCTTTGCTTTGTTACGCCGCAGTTGCTTCATATACTTGTGAACCCCTTGGTGGAGGGCTAGCAGAAAATATATACCGAAAAATTTATGTCAAATGTGCAACATTGATGCACAGTCCACTTTTTTATTTTTGCTTTGTTTTGTTACGCGGCAGTCTCTTGTTATATTTGTTAACCTCTTGGTGGAGGGATAGCGAAAAATCTAGACAAAAAAAAAAAACAATGTAAAATGTGCAACATTGATGCACAGTCGACGCAAAGTCCACTTTTAGTATTGCGTTGCTTTGTTACGCAGCAGTTGCTTCATATACTTGTGAACCCTTTGGTGGAGGGCTAGCAGGAAATATATAGCGAAAAAATTATGTCAAAAGTGCAACATTGATGCACAGTCCACTTTTTTAAATTTTTGCTTTGTTTTGTTACGCGGCAGTCTCTTGTTATATTTGTTAACGCCTTGGTGGAGGGCTAGCGAAAAATCTAGACAAAAAAACCCCAATGTAAAATGTGCAACATTGATGCACAGTCGACGCAAAGTCCACTTTTAGTTTTGCTTTTCTTTGTCACGCAGCAGTTGCTTCATATACTTGTGAATCCTTTGGTGGAGGGCTAGCAGAAAATATATAGCGAAAAATGTATTTCAAAAGTGCAACATTGATGCACAGTCCACTTTTTTTAATTTTTGCTTTGTTTTGTTACGCAGCAGTCTCTTGTTATATTTGTTAACCCCTTGGTGGAGGGCTAGCGGAAAATCTAGACAAAAAAAAAAACAATGTAAAATGTGCAACATTGATGCACAGTCGACGCAAAGTCCACTTTTAGTTTTGCTTTGCTTTGTTACGCAGCAGTTGCTTCATATACTTGTGAACCCTTTGGTGGAGGGCTAGCAGGAAATATATAGCAAAAAAATTATGTCAAAAGTGCAACATTGATGCACAGTCCACTTTTTTAAATTTTTGCTTTGTTTTGTTATGCGGCAGTCTCTTGTTATATTTGTTAACCCCTTGGTGGAGGGCCAGCGAAAAATCTAGACAAAAAAAAAACAATGTAAAATGTGCAACATTGATGCACAGTCGGCGCAAAGTCCACTTTTAGTTTTGCTTTTCTTTGTCACGCAGCAGTTGCTTCAAATACTTGTGAACCCTTTGGTGGAGGGCTAGCAGAAAATATATAGCGAAAAATGTATGTCAAAAGTGCAACATTGATGCACAGTCCACTTTTTTAAATTTTTGCTTTGTTTTGTTACGCGGCAGTCTCTTGTTATATTTGTTAACCCCTTGGTGGAGGGCTAGCGGAAAATCTAGACAAAAAAAAAAAACAATGTAAAATGTGCAACATTGATGCACAGCCGGCGCAAAGTCCACTTTTAGTATTGCTTTGCTTTGTTACGCAGCAGTTGCTTCATATACTTGTGAACCCTTTGGTGGAGGGCTAGCAGGAAATATATAGCGAAAAATGTATGTCAAAAGTGCAACATTGATGCACAGTCCACTTTTTTAACTTTTTGCTTTGTTTTGTTACGCGGCAGTCTCTTGTTATATTTGTTAACCCCTTGGTGGAGGGCTAGCGAAAAATCTAGACAAAAAAAAAAACAATGTAAAATGTGCAACATTGATGCACAGTCGACGCAAAGTCCACTTTTAGTTTTGCTTTTCTTTGTCACGCAGCAGTTGCTTCATATACTTGTGAACCCTTTGGTGGAGGGCTAGCAGGAAATATATAGCGAAAAAATTATGTCAAATGTGCAACATTGATGCACAGTCGATGCACAGTCCACTTTTTTTAATTTTTGCTTTGTTCTGTTATGCAGCAGCCTCTTGTTATATTTGTTAACCCCTTGGTGGAGGGCTAGCGGAAAATCTAAACAAAAAAAAAACAATGTAAAATGTGCAACATTGATGCACAGCAGGCGCAAAGTCCACTTTTAGTATTGCTTTGCTTTGTTACACAGCAGTTGCTTCATATACTTGTGAACCCTTTGGTGGAGGGCTAGCAGAAAATATATACTGAAAAGATTATGTCAAATGTGCAACATTGATGCACAGTCGATGCACAGTCCACTTTTTTTAATTTTTGCTTTGTTCTGTTACGCGGCAGTCTCTTGTTATATTTGTTAACCCCTTGGTGGAGGGCTAGCGGAAAATCTAAACAAAAAAAAAAACAATGTAAAATGTGCAACATTGATGCACAGCAGGCGCAAAGTCCACTTTTAGTATTGCTTTGCTTTGTTACACAGCAGTTGCTTCATATACTTGTGAACCCTTTGGTGGAGGGCTAGCAGAAAATATATACTGAAAAGATTATGTCAAATGTGCAACATTGATGCACAGTCCACTTGTTTATTTTTGCTTTGTTTTGTTACACAGCAGTCTCTTGTTATATTTGTTAACCCCTTGGTGGAGGGCTAGCGGAAAATCTAGACAAAAAAAACAATGTAAAATGTGCAACATTGATGCACATCCGGCGCAAAGTCCACTTTTAGTATTGCTTTGCTTTGTTACGCAGCAGTTGCTTCATATACTTGTGAACCCTTTGGTGGAGGGCTATCCACGCAGTGCTACAATATGTTTTTTGGGGTTTTGTTTAATTTTTTAAAGTCCAGGGTGAAGGCGAGCGCTAATCAGCGACGGCACGTCAGCCGACACGCCGGCTCCGACAGGAAGCAGCAGCTGCACAAAGGCGGGATTAGCTCCGTTAGCGCTGGAATCTCGGAGGCAATTAACCTGCCGCCTGCTCGGATTCCAGCATGAAGCGTCACAGCTGACCCCCCCCCCCCCCCACACACATCGCCCCCCCGAATACGCAGGGGTCAAAGGTGACACGAGAGCGGAACTCCAAAGAAGAGAACGTGTGACAGTAAAACCTTCAATGGAGCTTTTACCCAGGCCGCAGTTTGACCCCGGAACGGATTAATTCTACTATTAAAAAAGCGAGGAAGAGTTCAGAACTGCGAGCATAACATGCAATCAATTGAGATGGGTTTTCTTTCCAGATGTCTGATAATATCGGACTGCCGATATTATCGGCCGATAAATGCTTTAAAATGTAATATCAGAAATTGTCGGCATCGGTTTCGAAATTATCGGTATCGGTTTCAAAAAGTAAAATTAAATTTTTTACCTTGAAAATCAGTTTTTGCCTTGAAAAACTTTTTTTTTACCTTGAAAATCTTTTTTTTTTTTACCTTGAAAATCTTTTTTTTTTTTACCTTGAAATTTTTATTTTTTTTACCTTGAAAATCTTTTTTTTTTAACCTTGAAAATCTTTTTTCCATCCATCCATCCATTTTCTACCACTTATTCCCTTTGGGGTTGCGGGGGGCGCTGGACACCCTGGACAAGTCGCCACCTCATCGCAGTGAAAATCTTTTTTTTTTTTTTTTAACAGCATATAATAAAAAAAAAATTTTTACCTTGAAAATCTTTTTTTTTTACCTGGAAAATCATTTTTTTTAACCTTGAAAATCTTTTTTTTTTACCTTGAAAATCAGTTTTTACCTTGAAAAAAAATGTTTTACCTTGAAAATCAGTTTTTGCCTTGAAAATGTTTTTTTTACCTTGAAAGCTATTTTTTACTTGAAAATCTTTTTTTTTTTTTACCTTGAAAATCTTTTTTTTTTTACCTTGAAAATAATTTTTTACCTTGAAAAAAATGTTTTACCGTGAAAATAATTTTTTACCTTGAAAACATTTTGTTTTACCTTGAAAATAATTTTTTTACCTTGAAAATTAAAATCTTTTTTTTTACCTTGAAAATCATTTTTTACCTTGAAAATCTTTTTTTTTTACCTTGAAAATCTTTTTTTTTTTACCTTGAAAATCTTTTTTTTACCTTGAAAACATTTTGTTTTACCTTGAAAATCTTTTTTTTACCTTGAAAATTAAAATCTTTTTTTTTTACCTTGAAAATCATTTTTTACTTGAAAATCATTTTTTACTTGAAAATCATTTTTTACCTTGAAAATTATTTTTTTTTACCTTGAAAATCATTTTTACTTGAAAATCATTTTTTACCTTGAAATTCTTTTTTTTTTACCTTTAAAAGGCCGCTGTGTACACGGACGTAGGGAGAAGTACAGAGCGCCAATAAACATTAAAGGCACTGCCTTGGCGTGCCGGCCCAGTCACATAATATCTACGGCTTTTCACACGCACAAGTGAATGCAAGGCATACTTGGTCAACAGCCATACAGGTCACACTGAGGGTGGCCGTATAAACAACTTTAACACTGTCACAAATATGCGCCACACTGTGAACCCGCACCAAACAAGAATGACAAACACATTTCGGGAGAACATCCGCACCGTAACACAACATAAACACAACAGGACAAATACCCAGAACCCCTTGCAGCACTAACTCTACAATACGCTACCACCAAACCCCGCACCTTGGCTCATTTTACCAAACAATCCCACCACCACGCCAAATCTATTACCATTAGCCTGCTTTTTATTCTTCTTCTCTCCTTTTTTTAATTGTGGATTGCAACTACTGGAGTTAGCCCCTGCCCTTACCAAGATGGCGACTATTATGCGGGCTATGTGTCGCCGGGCCGCGCGCCAACATGGCACGTAGACTTCCAGGCTCCGCCGGTGTTCGTGTTTAACGGCGTTAACGACCGGCGGCAGCTGTCCGCCCTGTGACGCCCGGCGGCCTCTGGCCCGGTCGAACACGGCGGCCCAGGAGCGGCGGCGGCGCCCGCCCGGGAAGGTGACAAAGCGCTAACTGCCGCCACGGAGACGACAGAGACGTGACAGGAGCGTCTTTTAGCTCGATGCTAGCTCATCACAGACGTGCTTAAAAATTGGCTTATTTTACGGAAAAAAATGTCTTAAGAATGGAATAGAATCGGAGTTCAAACCTAAAGTCAGTTTTTCAGTTTTTTGATGTGATGCAAACCATAGAGCAGGAAGGGGCAAATGGCTGCTCAGTACAAAATGAGCAAAACATCATTAGATGTTGATGACAGGTAATATCACCAAAAATGTTTCCCGGGCGCGGCCACCGCTGCTGCTCACTGCTCCCCTCACCTCCCAGGGGGTGATTGAGGGTGATGCAGAGTGTGTGTGTGTGTGACAATCATGGCTACTTTAACTTTAACTGAACTTAATACAGCTTTAGATTCTAGCAGTGCCTATAAACGGCCACTAGGTGACAGTGTTTAACTTCTTTTTATAATAATAATAAATCATTTTTTTACCTTGAAAATGAAAATCTTTTTTTTTTTACCTTGAAAATCTTTTTTTTTACCTTGAAAATCATTTTTTACTTGAAAATCATTTTTTACCTTGAAAATCTTTTTTTTTTTACCTTGAAAACCATTTTTTTTTACCTTGAAAATCATTTTTTTACCTTGAAAATTAAAATCTTTTTTTTTTACCTTGAAAATCTTTTTTTTTACCTTGAAAATCATTTTTTACCTTGAAAATCATTTTTTTTACCTGGAAAATCTTTTTTTTTTTACCTTGAAAATCATTTTTTACCTTGAAAAAAATGTTTTACCGTGAAAATAATTTTTTACCTTGAAAATCATTTTTTACTTGAAAATCATTTTTTACCTTGAAAATCATTTTTTTTTTACCTTGAAAATCATTTTTTTTACCTTGAAAATTATTTTTTTTTACCTTGAAAATCTTTTTTTTTTTACCTTGAAAACCATTTTTTTTTACCTTGAAAATCTTTTTTTTACCTTGAAAATTAAAATCTTTTTTTTTTACCTTGAAAATCTTTTTTTTTACCTTGAAAATCATTTTTTACCTTGAAAATCTTTTTTTTTTACCTGGAAAATCTTTTTTTTTTTACCTTGAAAATCATTTTTTACCTTGAAAAAAATGTTTTACCGTGAAAATCATTTTTTACCTTGAAAAAAATGTGGACGTTTTACGGTGAAAATCTGGCAACTCGGTCCCCAAAATTTTGCCCTTGAAATAAACGCCGTTTTAATTCATACCGTCACATTTCCGTAAATGCAAAAAAAGTTTTTTTTAGTTTTTTTTTACATTCAAATTCTGACAGTTTTTTTTTTTTTACACCACAAAATCTGCGGTTGTTGTTTTTACAGTGCATTACTGTGATTAAAAAACATTTTATTTTTATAGGAAAATTTTGGCCACTTAGCTGCCAGTTTTTTGTTGTTTTTGTTTTTTTTACTGTAAAAATCTACAGTTTTTACAGTACTTTACTGTAAATTTAAAACGGGACCCCTTTTATTTTTAGGGTACAATTCTGGCCAATAAGCTGCCATTTTTTAAAAATGGCAAAATCAACATGTTTTTGTTTTTACAGTGCATTGCTGTAAATGGAAAAAAAAAACAGTACCATTATAACTTTTACTGTAAAATTCTGGCCACTGAGCTGCCAGTTTTTTGTTGTTTTTGTTTTTTTTACTGTAAAAATCTACAGTTTTTACAGTACTTTACTGTAAATTTAAAACGGGACCCCTTTTATTTTTAGGGTACAATTCTGGCCAATAAGCTGCCATTTTTTTAAAATTGTAAAATCAACATGTTTTTGTTTTTACAGTGCATTGCTATAAATGGAAAAAAAAACAGTACCATTGTTACTTTTACTGTAAAATTCTGGCCACTGAGCTGCCAGTTTTTTGTTATTTTTGTTTTTTTACTGTAAAAATCTACAGTTTTTACAGTCCATTACTGTGAATTTTAAATGGGACCTCTTTTATTTTTAGGGTACAATTCTGGCCACTGAGCTGCCATTTTTTTAAATTGTAAAATCGAAATGTTTTTGTTTTAAAAGTAAATTACTGTAAATGTAAAAACGGTACCACTTTTACTGTAAAATTCTGGCCACTGGGCTGCCTTTTTTTTTTTTTTTTTTTTTTTTTTTTACTGTAAAAGCGAAATGTTTTTGTTTTTACAGTGCATTACTGTAGATGTAAAAACGGTACCACTGTTTTTGTTTATTCAGGGTAAATCCTGGCCACTCAGCTGCCATTTTTTTACAGTAATATATGCATTGTTTTTACAGTGCATTACTGTAAATGAAAAAAACGGTATCACTGTTACATTTACTGTAAAATTTTGGCCACTTTGTTGCCTTATTTTTACTGTAAAATCTGAGGTTTTTTTGGTTTTACAGTGCATTACTGTAAATATAAAAACGGTACCACTTTTACTGTAAAATTCTGGCCACTGGGCTGCCTTTTATTTATTTATTTATTTTTTTACTGTAAAAGCGAAATGTTTTTGTTTTTACAGTGCATTATTGTAGATGTAAAAACGGTACCACTGTTTTTGTTTTTTCAGGGTAAATCCTGGCCACTCAGCTGCCATTTTTTTACAGTAATATATGCGTTGTTTTTACAGTGCATTACTGTAAATGAAAAAACAGTATCACTGTTACATTTACGGTAAAATTTTGGCCACTTAGCCGCCTTATTTTTACTGTAAAATCTGAGTGTTTTTTGGTTTTACAGTGCATTACTGTGAATGGAAAAAAACGGTACCACTGTTATTTTTACGGCAAAATTCTGGCCGTTTTTGTACCATTAAATCTGCGTTTTTGTTATTGCTTTTACAGTGTTACTGTAAATGAGGAAAAAAACAGTATCACTGTTGTTTTTACGGTACAATTCTGGAAACTGGGGTGCCAGTGTTTTTCTGGGAAATCTACAATCGTTTTTTACAGTGCCTTACTGTAAATGTAAAAAAACAAAAAAAACAGTACCAATGTTAAATGACAGTTAAATTCTAGCAACTGAGCCGCCATTTTTTCTTTACCATAAAATCTGCGTTTTTTGTTTTTACAATGCATTACTGTAAATGTAAAATTGGTACCACTGTAACTATTACTGTAAAATTCTGGCCGTTCAGCTTATTTTACAGTAAAATCTGCATTTTTTATTTTATTTATTTTTTTACAGTGCAAAACTTCAAATGTAATACCTTTTAACACCGTTGTTTTTTACAGTAAAATCCCGGCCAGTGAGCTGCCGTTTTTTTTTTTTACTCTCAAATCCGCGTTTTTGTTTTTACAGTGTTACTGTAAATGAAAAAGAAAACAGTCGCACTGTTATTTTTACAGTAAAATTCTGGCCGTTCAGCTTTTTCTAACTGTAAACTCTGCGTGTTTTTGTTTTTACAGTGCATTACTCTAAATGTAAAATTGGTACCACTGTAACTTTTACTGTAAAATTCTGGCCGTTCAGCTTTTTTTTTTTACAGTAAAATCTGCATTTTTTTTTAATTTATTTTTTTACAGTGCAAAACTTAAAATGTAATACCTTTAACACCGTTGTTTTTTACAGTAAAATCCCGGCCAGTGAGCTGCCGTTTTTTTTTTTTACTCTCAAATCCGCGTTTTTGTTTTTACAGTGTTACTGTATGAATGAAAAAGAAAACA
Source organism: Nerophis lumbriciformis (assembly GCF_033978685.3). Taxonomy (NCBI): domain Eukaryota; kingdom Metazoa; phylum Chordata; class Actinopteri; order Syngnathiformes; family Syngnathidae; genus Nerophis; species Nerophis lumbriciformis. The sequence continues at coordinate 42,907,114 of NC_084565.2, forward strand.
GTCGCACTGTTATTTTTACAGTAAAATTCTGGCCATTCAGCTTTTTCGAACCGTAAACTCTGCGTGTTTTTGTTTTTACAGTGCATTACTGTAAATGTAATAACAGTATTTTTACGGTAAAATTTGTTACCATTAAATCTGCGTTTTTTTGTTGTTTTTTTTGTTTTTACAGTGTTACTGTAAATGAAAAGAAAAACAGTACCACTGTTATTTTTACAGTAAAATTTTTCTTTACCATAAAATGTGCGTTTTTTATTTTTACAGTGCATTACTGTAAATGTAATAACAGTATTTTTACGGTAAAATTTGTTGCCATTAAATCTGCGTTTTTTTTGTTTTTGTTTTTTACAGTGTTACTGTAAATGAAAAAAAAACAGTACCACTGTTATTTTTACAGTAAAATGTTTCTTTACCATAAAATGTGCGTTTTTTTATTTTTACAGTGAATTACTGTAAATGTAATTACAGTATCATTATTTTTATGGTAAAATTCTTGGCCCCTCTCTGCTTTTTATTTACTGTGGAGTCTGCATTTTTTTTATTTTTGCAGTGCATTACTGTAAATGTAAAATTGGTACCACTGTAACTTTTACTGTAAAATTCTGGCTGTTCAACTTTTTTTACAGTAAAATCTGCATTTTTTAAATTTTTAAATTTTATTTTTTTTACAGTGCAAAACTTTAAATGTAATATACCTTTAACACCGTTGTTTTTACAGTAAAATCCCGGCCAGTGAGCTGCAGTTTTTTTTTTACTCTCAAATCCGCGTTTTTATTTTTACAGTGCATTACTGTAAATGTAATTACAGTATCATTATTTTTATGGTAAAATTCTTGGCCCCTCTCTGCTTTTTAATTTACTGTGGAGTCTGCATTTTTTTTATTTTTGCAGTGCATTACTGTAAATGTAAAATTGGTACCACTGTATCTTTTACTGTAAAATTCTGTCCGTTCAGCTTTTTTTACAGTAAAATCTGCATTTTTTATTTTTATTTTTATTTTTTTTTACAGTGCAAAACTTTAAATGTAATACCTTTTAACTTTGTTGTTTTTACAGTAAAATCCCGGCCAGTGAGCTGCCGTTTTTTGTTTTTTTTACTCTCAAATCCGCGTTTTTGTTTTTACAGTGTCACTGTAAATTAAAAAAAAAAAAAACAGTACCACTGTTATTTTTACAGTAAAATTCTGGCCATTCAGCATTTTTTTAACAGTAAACTCTGCGTGTTTTTGTTTTTACAGTGCATTACTGTAAATGTAATAACAGTATTTTTACGGTAAAATTTGTTACCATTAAATCTGCGTTTTTTTTGTTTTTGTTTGTTTTTACAGTGTTACTGTAAATGAAAAAAAAAAACAGTACCACTGTTATTTTTACAGTAAAATTGTTCTTTACCATAAAATGTGCGTTTTTTATTTTTACAGTGCATTACTGTAAATGTAATAACAGTATTATTATTTTTATGGTAAAATTCTTGGCCCCTCTCTGCTTTTTATTTACTGTGGAATCTGCATTTTTTTAATTTTTGCAGTGCATAACTGTAAATGTAAAATTGGTACCACTGTAACTTTTACTGTAAAATTCTGTCCGTTCAGCCTTTTTTTACAGTAAAATCTGCATTTTTTTTTTTTTTTTTTTTTTTTTTTTACAGTGCAAAACTTTAAATGTAATACCTTTTAACATCGTTGTTTTTACAGTAAAATCCCGGCCAGTGAGCTGCCGTTTTTTTTTTTTTTTTACTCTCAAATTTGCGTTTTTGTTTTTACAGTATCACTGTAAATAAAAAAATAAAAAACAGTACCACTGCTAATTTTACAGTAAAATTCTGGCCATTCAGCATTTTTTTTAACAGTAAAATCTGCGTGTTTTTGTTTTTACAGTGCATTACTGTAAATGTAATAACAGTATTATTTTTACGGTAAAATTGGCTTTTTTTTGTTTGTTTTTGCAGCGTCACTGTAATGGGAGAAAAAAAAAAACAGTACCATTTTTCTTTACCGTAAAATCTGCATTTTTAATTTTTACAGTGCATTACTGTAAATGTAAAAACAGTATTATTATTTTTTTGGTAAAATTCTGGCCCCTCTCTGCTTTTTATTTACTGTGGAATCTGCATTTTTTTATTTTTGCAGTGCATTACTGTAAATATAAAAACGGTACCACTGTTACTTTTACTGTAAAATTCTGGCCGTTCAGCTTTTTTTTTTTACAGTTAAATCTGCATTTTTTTTTTTGGTTTATTTTTACAGTGCAAAACTTCAAATGTAATATCTTTGACATCGTTGTTTTTTACAGTAAAATCCCGGCCAGTGAGCTGCCGTTTTTTGTTTTTTTTACTCTCAAATCCGCGTTTTTGTTTTTACAGTGTCACTGTAAATTAAAAAAAAAAAAAAAAACAGTACCACTGTTAATTTTACAGTAAAATTCTGGCCATTCAGCATTTTTTTAACAGTAAAATCTGCGGTTTTTTGTTTTTACAGTGCATTACTGTAAATGTAAAATTGGTACCACTGCAACTTTTACTGTAAAATCCTGGCCATTCAGCATTTTGTTAACAGTAAACTGCGTGTTTTTGTTTTTACAGTGCATTACTGTATATGTAATAACAGTATTATTTTTACGGTAAAATTTGTTATAAAATAAATCTGCGTTTTTTTTTGTTTGTTTGTTTGTTTTTACAGTGTTACTGTAAATGAAAAAAAAAACAGTACCACTGTTATTTTTACAGTAAAATTTTTCTTTACCATTAAAATCTGCGGTTTTTATTTTTACAGTGCATTACTGTAAATATAAAAACAGTATTTTAATGGTAAAATTCTGGCCCCTCTGTGCATTTTATTTACTGTGGAATCTGCATTTTGTTTTTGCAGTGCATTACTGTAAATGTAAAATTGGTTCCACTGTAACTTTTACTGTAAAATTTTGGCCGTTCAGCTTTTTTTTTTTTACAGTAAAATCTGCCTTTTTTGTTTGTTTTTACAGTGCAAAACTTTAAATGTAATACCTTTTAACTTTGTTGTTTTTACAGTAAAATCCCGGCCAGTGAGCTGCCGTTTTTTGTTTTTTTTACTCTCAAATCCGCGTTTTTGTTTTTACAGTGTCACTGTAAATTAAAAAAAAAAAAACAGTACCACTGTTATTTTTACAGTAAAATTCTGGCCATTCAGCATTTTTTTAACAGTAAAATCTGCGTAATTTTGTTTTTACAGTGCATTACTGTAAATGTAATAACAGCATTATTTTTACGGTAAAATTTGCTTTTTTTGTTTGTTTTTACAATGTCACTGTGAATGGGAGAAAAAAAAACAGTACCATTTTTCTTTACCGTAAAATCTGCATTTTTAATTTTTACAGTGCATTACTGTAAATGTAAAAACAGTATTATTATTTTTTTGGTAAAATTCTGGCCCCTCTCTTTTTTTTATTTACTGTGGAATCTGCATTTTTTTTTTTTTTTTGCAGTGCATTACTGTAAATGTAAAAACGGTACCACTGTTACTTTTACTATAAAAGTCTGGCCATTCATTTTTTTTTTTTTTTTTTTTTTTTTTTTTTTTTTTTTTTAAACAGTAAAATCTGCCTTTTTTTGTTTCCCAGTACTACTGTTATTTCCATGGTAAACATGATATCGACCGCAGTTGAACCTGAAAGAGAGCAGCTGACTTTGCACCATTATCTCCGAGACAAACATTTTGGAAAGTGGAACCATTTTGCAGTCCACCCTGACAGTGCGTCGCACTAAACGTGTCCCCGCGTGACGTCTGCTGTCACGTGCGCAGCGTCGCGTGTCTGCGGGCCCTCAGAGGTTGAGAGGTGGACGCCGCAAAGGCCCCGGAGGAAATTGGGCGTTTGCGGCGGTAATTGGCTGAGAGATGGCTTTTAGAGCAACATCAATTATTCAGCTCAGCCAATCTATTTCCAAGCCTCCTGCAAAAAGGCCTTGTTGACTTTCTTGGCCGTGGCGTGTCAAAACATTGCGCTTTTCCGCGCCGCTTGTGTTGTCTCCGGCGTCTCCTGACAAAGCTGGAAGTGTGGGGAGAACTTTAACCTGCAAGTGGAGAAACATTACAGAGCTGGGTTTCAACTAATTGCTCGTTAGGCTCGTCAGTGAAGCACAAAGATTGTTCCTTTGTTGACTTCCTGTCATCTCACAAATACACACTCAAAAATACTCACAATAACAACAAAATGTTTGCATATGAAAACAACAACTAACTAAATACATTTAAAAAGGGAAAAACTCACAAGTATTCGAAAAAAAATTCCCCCCAAAAATGTATATACCGGTATATATTTCCCTCAAAATTGTAAACACAACACACCATAATGGCAACATCAAAAGTTTTTGGAAAATGGAAAAAAAAAAAATCCTTAAAATTTGTCACTTTTTAAAACATTTTTTGCAAATTAAAAAATAATAATTAAAATAATTAAAATAATTTTTTTGTGTATTTGTGTATTGTAATATTTTATGTGACCGCCTTTTACCAAAATAGAAAAAAAAAATCCTCAAAGTTATTTTTTAAATATTTGCAAATTAATAAACAAATCACATTCTTAGCATCATTTCATGTAAACACCTCTTTCTGAAATGGAAAAAAAAAATACCCTCAAAATTCTACACACAACACCCCATTATGACAATATACCTATTTTTCAAATAAATAAAAACATTTAAAAAACTAAAAAAATAACACAAACTTAGGTATTCACTGCAACAATGTATTCCATACACAACACCCCATAATAATAATGATAAAAAATATTTTTTTAATTTAAATCACCGTTTTATTTTTCCAAAATGGGGAAAAAAAAATCTTTTAAATTTGACACTTAAAATGTGTGATTTTTTTTTTTGCAAATCGAAGACATCACATTTGCATAAAAGTTCACATTACCAATGTATATAACTGCCTTAAAGAAAAAAATAAATAAAGAAAAATGTAATCCCCCGTCAAAATTCTACACGCAACACACCATGATGACACCATCAACAGTTTTTTGAAAAGCAAATGCACTTTTAGTTTTTCCAAAATGGAAAAAAAATCCTTAAAATTTGACACTTTTTTAAAAAATGATTGCAAAAAAAAAAAAAAAAAAAAAATGGTGTTTAAAAAAAAAATCGCATTTGTGTTTACCAAAATGGAAAAAAAATCTTTAAAGTTTCTCAAAAGTTTTTTTTAATGTTTGCAAATTAATAAACAAATCGCATTCTTGGCATCATTTCATGTAAACACCTTTTTCTGAAATGGAAAAAATAAAAAATAAAAATGTAATCCCCCCTCAAAATTCTACACACAACACCCCATAATGACAATATACCTATTTTTCAAATAAATAAAAACATTTAAAAAATTTTAAAAATAACACAAACTTAGGTATTCACAGCAACAATTTATTCCACACACAACGCCCCATAATAACAATAATACAATTTTTATTTTTATTTAAATCACCATTTTATTTTTCCAAAATGGGGAAAAAAATCTTTGAAATATCACACTTAACATTTATTTTTTATTTTTTTTGCAAATCGAAGACATTACATTTGCATAAAAGTTCGCATTAAAGAAAAAGAAAATTAAGAAAAATGTAATCCCCCCTCAAAATTCTGCACACAACACACCATAATGACAACATCAAAAGTTTTTTGAAAAGCGAATGCACGTTTAGTTTTTCCAAAATAGAAAAAAAAATCCTTAAAATTTGACACTTTTTTTTTTTTTAAAAGATTGCAAATTTAAAAAAAATATATTAAAAAATAAATCGCATTTGTGCTTACCAAAATGGAAAATAAATCCTCAAAGTTCCTCAAAACTTTTTTGTTTTTTTTAATATTTGCAAATTAATAAACAAATCGCATTCTTGGCATCATTTCATGTAAACACCTTTTTCTGAAATGGAAAAAAAATAAAATAAAAATGTAATCCCCCCCTCAAAATTCTACACACAACACCCCATAATGACAATATACCTATTTTTCAAATAAATAAAAACATTTAAAAAAACTAAAAAATAACACAAACTTAGGTATTCACAGCAACAATGTATTCCATACACAACACCCCATAATAAAAATAATAACAATATTTTTTAAATTTTAAATCACCATTTTATTTTTCCAAAATAGGAAAAAAAACTCTATAAAATGTCACACTTAACATTTAAAAAAAAAAAATGTTGCAAATCGAAGACATTACATTTGCTTAAAAGTTCACATTACCAATGGGTTTAACTGCCTTAAAGAAAAATGTAATCCCCCCTCAAAATTCTACACACAACACACCATAATGACAACATCAAAAGTTTTTTGAAAAATGAATGCACATTTAGTTTTTCCAAAATGGAAAAAAAAAAATCCTTAAAATTTGACACTTTTAAAAAAAAAATGATTTCAAATTTTAAAAAATTGTTTAAAAAAAGTAGTTAAAAAAGAAATCGCATTTGTGTTTACCAAAATGGAAAATACATCCTCAAAGTTCCTGAAAAGTTTTTTGTTTTTTTTAATGTTTGCAAATTAATAAACAAATTGCATTCTCAGCATCATTTCATGTAAACACCTTTTTCTTAAATGGAAAAAGAAATACCGCAACATTCTACACACAACACCTCAAAATGACAATATACGTCTTTTAAAATTTTTTTTTTTTTTTTTAATAAATAGCAAAAAAGACAAAGAAATAACACAAACGTAGGTATTCACAGCAACAATTTATTCCGTACACAACACCCCATAATAACAATAACATTTTTTTTTTAAATAACCATTTTATTTTTCTAAAATGGGAAAAAAAATCTTGAAAATTTTACACTTAAAATTTTTAATTTTTTTGCAAATCGAAGACATTCAATTTGCATAAATGTTCACAAATTTGCATAAATGTTCACATTAACAATTTATAAAACAAATAAATAATAAAAAAAAAAAAAATAATAAATAAATAAATGTAATTCCACCCTTAAAATTCTACACACAACACACCATAATGACAACATCCAACGTTTTTTGAAAAGCGAATTCACATTTAGTTTTTCCAAAATGGAAAAAAAAAAATCCTTAATTTTGACCTTTTTTTTTTTTTCAATCATTGCAAATTAAAAAAAAAAAAAAGTTGTTAAAAGAAGTCGCATTTGTGTACAGTTAGTAATATTCTATATGACCGCCTTTTACCAAAATGGGGAATACATCCTCAAAGTTCCTCAAGTTTTTTAGTTTTTTTTTAATGTTTGCAAATTAATAAACAAATCACATTCTTAGCATCATTTCATGTAAACACCTCTTTCTGAAATGGAAAAAAAATACCCTCAAAATTCTACACACAACATCCCGTAATGACAATATACAGCTTTTTTTTTTCAAAAATGTTTTCAAATAAATAAAAACATTTAAAAGCAATAACACGAACTTGGGTATTCACAGCAACAATTTGATTTTATACACAACCCCCCGTGATAACAAGTATTTTACAAATTTAAATGACTGTTTTATTTTTCCAAGATGGGAAAAAAATCTTTAAAATTTTACACTTAAATTATTATTTTTTTGCAAATAGAAGACATTACATGAGCATAAATATTTACATTAACAATTTATGTAACTGCCTTCTTTAAAAAAAAAAAAAAAAAAAAAAAAAAAAAATTATTTTTTTTAAATCACCATTTTATTTTTCCAAAATGGGGAAAAAAATCTTTAACATTTTACACTTAAAATTTTTAAAAATTTTGCAAACAGAAGACATAACATGAGAATAAATATTCACATTAACAATTTATGTAACTGCCTTCTTAAAAAAATAAAAATAACCCCCCCAATTATGTTTTTAAATCACCATTTTATTTTTCCAAAATGGGAAAAAAATCTTTAAAATTTTTACACTTAAATTATTACTTTTTTGCAAATAGAAGACATTACATGAGAATAAATATTCCCATTAACAATTTATGTAACTGCCTTCTTAAAAAAATAAAAATACATCCCCCCCAATTTTTTTTTTAAATCACCATTTTATTTTTCCAAAATGGGGAATAAAATCTTTAACATTTTACACTTAAAATTTAAAAAAAATTTGCAAATAGAAGACATTACATGAGAATAAATATTCACATTAACAATTTATGTAACTGCCTTCTTAAAAAAATAAAAATAACCCCCCCAATTATTTTTTTAAATCACCATTTTATTTTTCCAAAATGGGAAAAAAATCTTTAAAATTTTACACTTAAATTATTACTTTTTTGCAAATAGAAGACATTACATAAGAATAAATATTCACATTAACAATTTATGTAACTGCCTTCTTAAAAAAATAAAAATAACCCCCCAATTATTTTTTTTATATCACCATTTTATTTTTCCAAAATGGGGAAAAAAATCTTTAACATTTTACACTTAAAATTTAAAAAAATTTTGCAAATAGAAGACATTACATGAGAATAAATATTCACATTAACAATTTATGTGACTGCCTTCTTAAAAAAATAAAAATATTATTATTATTATTATTATTATTATTATTATTATTATTTTTTTTAAATCACCATTTTATTTTTCCAAAATGGGAAAAAAATCATTAACATTTTACACTTAAATTATTTTTTTGCAAATAGAAGACATTACATGAGAATACATATTCACATTAACAACTGCCTTCTTAAAACAAATTATATATAATAATATTATTTTTTTTTTAAATCATTTTATTTTTCCAAAATGGGAAAAAAATCTTTAAAATTTTACACTTAAAATGTTTTAATTTTTTTTGCAAATAGAAGACATTACATTTCCATAAATGTTCACATTAACAATTTATATAACTGCCTTTTAAAAAATTAAACATTTAAAAAAAATTAATAAATTCCCCCCTCAAAATTCTACCCACAATACCCTGTAATAACAACAATAAAAAACGTTTTTAAATTTAAATCACTATTTAATTTTTTTCAAAATGGGAATTTTTGTTTTATTTTATTTTTTTAAATTTAAAAAAATGTTTTTTTGCCAATAATAAAAAATGGGAAAAAAAAGACATTACATGTGCATAAACATTCACGGCCACAATTTAAAATCAACACAACACATCACATGAGGCGTCTCGGTTAGCATGTAGCGTAGCGTCATGCTAGCATGCGCAAACATCAAAACATCCGTTGATTTTGGACTTTCGGTCCACAAAAGGTGAAAGCAGACAATGTTGACCAGCGTTAACCAATCAACTAATGGCAATATTAATTAATTAGCTTTTAATCAATACCCTAATTGTTTACATTCCACCTGGAATGTAAATACTAACTTGACATTGTTGGTGATGTGCTATAGCAGCTGTGACGTGCAATACTTTTCATCTTCAAGGACCTGTACTATAGCAGCTGTGACGTGCTATACTTTTCATCTTCAAGGACCTGTGGCGCTTTTTTAATGACAAATGGATTTTTGGGTTTTATTATGGATTAGTTTGATTTGCTCTCGCTCACCTGACACTTTCCTCTCCTGGCAGGTGTGTCTTGATGAGCGCGTGACGCTGTAGCCAATCAGCAGCCTTGTGGGGACCAGCGAGGGGAGCAGGGAGCGGGGCGAGGGTCGGAAGATGGCCGAAAGCTGCAGACGGCCGCCCGGTGGGGGCGCTGTTCACCTCCTCTTCCTGCTGCTGCTGCTGTCGGCCACGCTGGTCCTGCCATCGCACTCTGAAAGTCAGTATGATGATGTCATCAATATTAGCATTGTCATCTTAGCATGCTAGATTTTTTGTTAATTTAGCAGGTGTACACTTCAGTCATATTTTAGGACTTGATACATGCTAACATTAGCATGCCAGCATTTTTTCAAACATATTTTTTAGGTACACACCTCAGAGTGATATGTGTCACAGTTATCATTTTAGCATTTTAACATTAGCATGCTGGCTTTTTTGCTAATTTAGCAGGTGTACACTTCAGTCATATTTTAGGACTTGAAACATGCTAACATTAGCATGCCAGCATTTTTTCAAACATATTTTTTAGGTACACACCTCAGAGTGATATGTGTTACAGTTATCATTTTAGCATTTTAACATTAGCATGCTAGCTTTTTTGCTAATTTAGCAGATGTACACCTTCAGTCATATTTTAGGACTTGATACATGCTAATATTAGCATGCCAGCATATTTCAAAAACTTTTTTAGGTACACACCTCAGAGAGATATATTTGTTACAGTTCGCATTTTAGCACATTAACCTTAAAATGTTAGCTTCTTTGCTAATTTAGCAGGTGTACACCTCAGTCATATTTTAAGACTTGATACTTGTTAACATTAGCATGCCAGCATTTTTAAAAAAAATTTTAGGTACACACCCCAGAGTGATGTGTTACAGTTTGCATTTTGGCACGTTAACATTAGCATGCTAGCTTTTTTGCTAATTTAGCAGATGTACAACTCAGTCATATTTTAGGACTTGATACATGCTAACATTAGCATGCCAGCATTTTTTCAAACATATTTTTTAGGTACACACCTCAGAGTGATGTGTTACAGTTTGCATTTTGGCATGTTAGCATTAGCATGCTAGCTTTTTTGTTAATTTAGCAGGTGTACACTTCAGTCATATTTTAGGACTTGATACATGCTAATATTAGCATGCCAGCATATTTCAAAAACTTTTTTAGGTACACACCTCAGAGAGATATATTTGTTACAGTTCGCATTTTAGCACATTAACCTTAAAATGTTAGCTTCTTTGCTAATTTAGTAGGTGTACACCTCAGTCATATTTTAGGACTTGATACATGCTAAAATTAGCATGCCAGCATTTTTCAAATTTTTTTAGGTACACACCTCAGTGATATGTGTTACAGTTAGCATTTTAACATTAGCATGCTAGCTTTTTTGCTAATTTAGCAGATGTACACCTTCAGTCGTATTTTAGGACTTGATACATGCTAACATTAGCATGCCAGCATTTTTCAAATTTTTTTTAGGTACACACCTCAGAGCGATATGTGTTAGTTAGCATTTTAGCATGTTAACATTAGCATGCTAGCTTTTTTGCTAATTTATCAGGTGTACACCTCAGTCATATTTTAGGACTTGATACATGCTAAAATTAGCATGCCAGCATTTTTCAATTTTTTTTAGGTACACACCTCAGTGATATGTGTTACAGTTAGCATTTTAACATTAGCATGCTAGCTTTTTTGCTAATTTAGCAGATGTACACCTTCAGTCATATTTTAGGACTTGATAAATGCTAACATTAGCATGCCAGCATTTTTTCAAACATATTTTTTAGGTACACACCTCAGAGTGATATGTGTTACAGTTAGCATTTTAGCATGTTAACATTAGCATGCTAGCTTTTTTTGTTAATTTAGCAGGTGTACACTTCAGTCATATTTTAGGACTTGATGCATGCTAACATTAGCATGCCAGCATTTTTCAAACATTTTTTTTAGGTACACACCTCAGAGTGATATGTTTGTTACAGTTAGCATTTTAGCATATTAACATTAGCATGCTAGCTTTTTTGCTAATTTATCAGATGTACACCTTCAGTCGTATTTTAGGACTTGATACATGCTAACATTAGCATGCCAGCATTTTTTCTAGGTACACACCTCAGAGTGATATGTGTTACAGTTAGCATTTTAGCATATTAACCTTAACATGCTAGGTTTTTTTGCTAATTTAGCAGGTGTACACCTCATTCATATTTTAGGACTTGATACATGCTAACATTAGCATGCCAGCATTTTTCCAAAAAAAATTTCAGGTACACACCTCAGAGTGGCATGTGTTACAGTTTGCATTTTAGCATATTAACATTAGCATGCTAGCTTTTTTTCTAATTTAGCAGATGTACACCTTCAGTCGTATTTTAGGACTTGATACATGCTAACATTAGCATGCCAGCATTTTTCAAACATTTTTTTAGGTACACACCTCAGAGTGATATGTGTTACTGTTAGCATTTTAGCATGTTTAACATTAGCATGCTAGCTTTTTGCTAATTTAGCAGATGTACACCTTCAGTCGTATTTTAGGACTTGATAAATGCTAACATTAGCATGCCAGCATTTTTCAAACATCTCTTTAGGTACACACAGAGTGATATGTGTTACAGTTAGCATTTTAGCATATTAACCTTAACATGCTAGCTTTTTTTGCTAATTTAGCAGGTGTACACCTCAGTCATATTTTAGGACTTGATACATGCTAACATTAGCATGCCAGCATTTTTCAAAAAAAAAAATTCAGGTACACACCTCAGAGTGGCATGTGTTACAGTTTGCATTTTAGCATATTAACATTAGCAATCTAGCTTTTTTTCTAATTTAGCAGATGTACACCTTCAGTCGTATTTTAGGACTTGATACATGCTAACATTAGCATGCCATAATTTTTCAAACATTTTTTTTTAGGTACACACCTCAGAGTGAAATGTGTTACAGTTAGCATTTTAGCATCTTAACATTAGCATGCTAGCTTTTTTGCTAATTTATCAAGTGTACACCTCAGTCATATTTTAGGACTTGATACATGCTAACGTTAGCAAGCCATCATATTTCAATTTTTTTTTTTAGGTGCACACCTTTAGAGTGATATGTGTTATTGTTAGCATTTTAGCATGTTAACATTAGCATGCTAGCTTTTTTGCTAATTTATCAGGTGTACACCTCAGTCATATTTTAGGACTTGAAACATGCTAACATTAGCATGCCACCATTTTTCAAACATTTTTTTTAGGTACACACCTCGGAGTGATATGTGTTACAGTTTGCATTTTGGCATGTTAACATTAGCATGCTAGCTTTTTTTGTTCATTTAGCAGGTGTACACTTCAGTCATAACTATAAGCATGCGATTGTTAGTATGTTAGCATAGTAATGCTAGCATATTAGCTTTTTTAGCTCATATTTTTTGTTTCTTGATGCTATTTGGCCAGAGTGCTAACTGTTAAAATTTCAGTTTAGCTTTTGAAACTCCTACAAAAAAAAAAATCTAAATATTGTATTGGTTTTGAAAGTGAAAACTACCAAAATGGTGGACGCATCTTTTGATTAGTGTGGCCCCCGATGGGAAAAAGTTTGGGCGCCCCTGTTCTAGACGTTACTAGTGATGAGTAAATGGTGCTTCAGTGAGCGTATTGACACTGTTGACGTTTCATAATGGCACCGCCTTCTGAATTAAGAAAGTCGCAGCCGCAATTAAAATTGACGTTAGCAAATTTTGCAGTTTTTCAGCATGAAACCTGCAAGTAACAGTAAACACATTGCAGTACCTATAAAAGGCCACCGGGTGGCAGCACATTCTCGAACAAAAGTATTCTTAAGAGGCTGTTTGTTGCCGTGGTGACAAGGTGTTGGCCAATCAGGGAAGTGCGAAGGCCAAAAGGCGACGATCCAGCGGAGACCGAGGGTCAGCGAGCAGAAGCCGTGGGAAATCAGAATTTTAATAATAGAAAACTCACCGAGTCTCCCTGCTGACTCTCGTTTCCACGGCAACGCGGCCGAGCCACGTCTCTGGATTTTGGCCGTTGTTGTAAGTGTTCTGTGGTCTCCTTCCAGGCGCGCCCAGTTTCCTCAAGTCCCCCGACGACCAGACGGGGATTTCGGGCGGCGTGGCGTCCTTCGTGTGCCAGGCGGCGGGCGAGCCCACGCCTCGCATCACGTGGATGAAGAAGGGCAAGAAGGTCAGCTCGCAGCGCTTTGAGGTGAGACATCTTTATTTCTGACCTTTCTATCGACCTAACATGGGACTTTTTCATAGTTTATATTGTTCTATTTGTTTTAAATTCTCTTTTTCAGACTGTTTGTTATGCAACTTTTAACTTTTTTTAATGAAGATAAAATGACTTAAATTTAAAATGTCAATACATTTTAGAGTTACATTTAAAGTCTTTTTTTTTTTTTTTTTTTACAAAACACAAAATCAACCAAAGGTGTCCAAATATAAGTAAACATTTTGCAAAAGTACTAAGTAAAGTACGGAAAAAAAAAAAAGTTCAGCACAGTTTTAGAAAATACTTTTTAAAAACATTTAAGTTATGATTTTAAAGTTATGTTCAATTTTTTTATGAATGTAAACTTTTTTTTTTTTTTTCATTTTAACTTTTTTAATGAAGATAAAATTACTTACATTTCAAATTTTAATACATTTTAGAGATTCATTTACAAAAACACAATCAACTAAAGGGGTCCAAAAATAAGCCAACAATTTTTCAAAAGTACAAGTAAAGTACGAAAAAAAAAAACAGTTCAGCACAGTTTTACAAAATATTTTTTTAAATCATTTAAGTTTTGATTTTAAAGTTATGTTAAATTTTTATATGAATGTAAAAATGTTTGTATTTTTTCCTTTTAACATTTTGCAAAAGTACGAAAAAAAAACTAGTTCAGCACAGTTTTAGAAAATATTTTTAAAAAACATTCAAGTTATGATTTTAAAGTTATATTCAATTGTTTTATGAATGTAAAAATAAATTATATTTTTTTCATTTGAACTTTTTTTAATGAAGATAAAATGACTTGAATTTAAAATTTCAATACAATTTAGAGTTACGTTTAAAAAGTCATTTTTTTCTACAAAACACAAAATCAACCAAAGGTGTCCAAAAATAAGCCAATATTTTGCAAAAGTACTAAGTATGAAAAAAAAACTAGTTCAGCACAGTTTTAGAAAATATTTTTAAAAAACATTCAAGTTATGATTTTAAAGTTATGTTCAATTGTTTTATGAATGTAAAAATAAATTGTATTTTTTTCATTTGAACTTTTTTTTAATGAGGATAAAATGACTTGAATTCAAAATTTCAATACATTTTAGAGTTACGTTTAAAAAGTCATTTTTTTTACAAAACACTAAATCAATCAAAGGTGTCCAAATATATGTAAACATTTTGCAAAAGTACTAAGTAAAGTATGAAAAAAAAAAAAAGTTCAGCACAGTTTTAGAAAATACTTTTTAAAAACATTTAAGTTATGATTTTAAAGTTATGTACAATTTTTTTATGAATGTACATTTTTTGTATTTTTTTTTTCATTTGAACTTTTTTAATGAAGATAAAATTACTTACATTTCAAATTTTAATACATTTTAGAGCTTCATTTACAAAAACACAATCAACCAAAAGGGTCCAAAAATAAGTAAACATTTTGCAAAAGTACTAAGTAAAGTATGAAAAAAAAAAAGTTCAGCACAGTTTTAGAAAATATTTTTTAAAAAACATTTATGTTATGATTTTAGTTATGTTAAATTTTTTTATGAATGTAAAATAATTTTTATTTTTTTAATTTTCACTTTTTTAATGAAGATAAAATTCCTTAAATTTAAAATGTCAATACATTTTAGAGCTACATTTAAAAAGTCATATAGTCATTTTTTTTCTACAAAAACACTAAATCAACAAAAGGTGTCCAAAAATAAGCAAATATTATGCTAAAGTACTAAGTGCATTATAAATTAGATTATTATTATTTTCTTATCAAAACAATATAAAGATATGACTTTTTGAAGTATTGCATGCACAAAAATTAATATGATTTTAGAAAAAACTTTCGAACATTTTCCTCTGAGCAATTTATCCATTTTTATTATTGTAAAGTGCATTATAAATAAAATCATTATATTAATATTAATAATATTATTTGAAGTATCAAATGCACAGAAGTCGTGTCACATCACAATTAATATAACATGTTGAAAATATTTCAAAAGTATACCTAAAAATATTTTTATGATGAATTAATCATGTTTTAATGTAAAGTGCATTTTATATAAAATGATTATATCATCAATAATATTAATTCCAATATTAATATTTTAAATATTACATGCGCACAAATGTTGTCACATCACAATGAATTAATAAACATGTTAGAAGTATTCTAAAATTATACCTTTTAAAGATATTTTATGATGCATTATTCAATTATTTTCATTAGTCAAGCTCAAATATATTAAACTTAAGCAAAACAAAGTTAATTTTGAAAATATTTTTAAAATAATTTAAATTATGATTTTAAAGTTATGTTCAATTAATTTTATTTAGTTTTAACTTTTTTTAATGAAGATACAATGACTTGAATTTAAAATGTCAATACATTTTAGAGTTACGTTTAAAAAGTCATTTTTTTCTACAAAACACAAAATCAACCAAAAGTGTCCAAAAATAAGCTAACATTTTGCAAAAGTACTAAGTAAAAAAAATATATATATATATATATTTCTATATTTCTATATAAAAACAACAAGTTCAACACATTTTTAGAAAATATTTTCAAAAACATTTAAGTTATGATTTTAAAGCTATGTAAAAAAAATTTTATGAATGTAAAATTAATTAAATGTTTTTCATTTTAACTTTTTTTAATGCAGATAAAATGACTTGAATTTAAAATTTCAATACATTTTAAAGTTACATTTAAAAAGTTTTTTTTTTTCTACAAAATATGAAATCAACCAAAGGTGTCCAAAAATAAGCAAACATTTTGCAAAAGTACTAAGTAAAGTACAAAAAAAAAAAGTAAAGTATAAAAAACAAAACTAGTTCAGCACATTTTTAGAAAATATTTTCAAAAACATTTAAGTTATTATTTTAAAGTTATGTTAAAAAAAAATGTATGAATGTAAAAATGTGTTTGTGTTTTCATTTTAACTTTTTTAATGAAGGTAAAATAACTTGAATTTAAAATTTCAATACATTTTAGAGTTACGTTTAAAAAAATCTAAAAGTCATTTTTTTCTACAAAACACAAAATCAACCAAAGGTGTCCAAAAATAAGCAAACATTTTGCAAAAGTACTAAGTAAAGTACGAAAAAAAAAAGTTCAGCACAGTTTTCGAAAATATTTTCAAAAACATTTAAGTTATAATTTTAAAGTTATGTTAACATTTTTTATGAATGTAAAAATGAATTTTATTTTTTTAATGAAGATAAAATGACTTGAATTTAAAATTGTCAATACATTTTAGAGCTCCATTTAAAGGGTCATTTTTTTCTACAAAACATAAAATCAACAAAAGGTGTCCAAAAATAAGCAAACATTTTGCAAAAGTACTAAGTAAAGTACGGAAAAAAAATAATAATTCAGCACAGTTTTAGAAAATATTTTTAAAAACATTTAAGTTATGATTTTAAAGTTATGTAAAAAAAAATTATGAATGTAAAAATGACTTATTTTTTTCATTTTAACTTTTTCAATGAAAATAAAATTACTTAAATTTAAAATTTCCATACATTTTACGTTTAAAAAGTAATTTTTTTCTACAAAACACAAAATCAACCAAAGGTGTCCAAAAATAAGCAAACATTTTGCAAAAGTACTAAGTAAAGTATGAAAAAAAACAAGTTCAGCACAGTTTTAGAAAATATTTTTAAAAACATTTAAATTATGATTTTAAAGTTATGTAAAACAATTTTATGAATTTAAAAATGAATTTTATTTTTTTAATTTTTAATATTTTTTAATGAAGATAAAATTACTTGAATTTAAAATTTCAATACATTTTAGAGTTACATTAAAAGTATTTTTTTTTCTACAAAACACAAAATCAACCAAAGGTGTCCAAAAATAAGCAAACATTTTGCAAAAGTACTAAGTAAAGTACGGAAAAAAAAAACAAGTTTAGCACAGTTTTAGAAAATATTAAAAAAAAAAAACATTTAAGTTATGATTTTAAAGTTATTATGTTCAATTCTTTTATGGATGTAAAAATGAATTTTTATTTTTTTCCTTTTAACTTTTTTTTAATGAAGATAAAATGACTTCAATTTAAAATGTCAATATAATTTAGAGTTACGTTTAAAAAGTAATTTTTTTCTACAAAACACAAAATCAACCAAAGGTGTCCAAAAATAAGCCAACAATTTTGCAAAAGTACAAGTAAAGTACGAAAAAAACCAAGTTCAGCACAGTTTTAGAAAATATTTTTAAAAACATTTAAGTTATGATTTTAAAGTTATGTAAAAAAAAATTATGAATGTAAAAATGACTTATTTTTTTCATTTTAACTTTTTCAATGAAAATAAAATTACTTAAATTTAAAATTTCCATACATTTTAGAGTTACGTTTAAAAAGTAATTTTTTTCTACAAAACACAAAATCAACCAAAGGTGTCCAAAAATAAGCAAACATTTTCCAAAAGTACGAAGTAAAGTACGGAAAAAAAAAACAAGTTCAGCACAGTTTTACAAAATATTTTTTTAAATCATTTAAGTTTTGATTTTAAAGTTATGATACATTTTTATATGAATGTAAAAATGTTTGTATTTTTTCCTTTTAACTTTTTCAATGAAAATAAAATTACTTAAATTTAAAATGTCAATACATTTTAGAGTTACGTTTAAAAAGTAATTTTTTTCTACAAAACACAAAATCAACCAAAAGTGTCCAAAAATAAGCAAACATTTTGCAAAAGTACTAAGTAAAGTACAAAAAAACCAAAACAGTTCAGCACAGTTTTACAAAATATTTTTTTAAATCATTTAAGTTTTGATTTTAAAGTTATGATAAATTTTTATATGAATGTAAAAATGTTTGTATTTTTTCCTTTTAACTTTTTCAATGAAAATAAAATTACTTAAATTTAAAATTTCAATACATTTTAGAGTTATGTTTAAAAAGTACTTTTTTTTTCTACAAAACACAAAATCAACCAAAGGTGTCCAAAAATATGCAAACATTTTGCAAAAGTACTAAGTAAAGTACGAAAAAAAACCAAGTTTAGCACATTTTTAGAAAATATTTTTAAAAACTTTTAAGTTATGATTTCAAAGTTATGTAAAACAAATTTATGAATTTAAAAATGAATTTTATTTTTTTAATTTTTTATATTTTTTAATGAAGATAAAATGACTTGAATTTAAAATTTCACTACATTTTAGAGTTACATTTAAAGTAATTTTTTTTCTACAAAACACAGAATCAACCAAAGGTGTCCAAAAATAAGCAAACACTTTGCAAAAGTACTAAGTAAAGTACGAAAAAAACAAAACAAGTTTAGCACAGTTTTAGAAAATATTAAAAAACAACAACATTTAAGTTATGATTTTAAAGTTATTATGTTCAATTCTTTTATGGATGTAAAAATGAATTTTATTTTTTTCCTTTTAACTTTTTTTTAATGAAGATAAAATGACTTCAATTTAAAATGTCAATATAATTTAGAGTTACGTTTAAAAAGTAATTTTTTTCTACAAAACACAAAATCAACCAAAGGTGTCCAAAAATAAGCCAACAATTTTGCAAAAGTACTAAGTAAAGTACGAAAAAAAACAAGTTCAGCACAGTTTTAGAAAATATTTTTAAAAACATTTAAGTTATGATTTTAAAGTTATGTAAAACAATTTTATGAATTTAAAAATGAATTTTATTTTTTTAATTTTTAATATTTTTTAATGAAGATAAAATTACTTGAATTTAAAATTTCAATATATTTTAGAGTTACATTTAAAGTATTTTTTTTTCTACAAAACACAGAATCAACCAAAGGAGTCCAAAAATAAGCAAACATTTTGCAAAAGTACTAAGTAAAGTACGAAAAAAACAACAAGTTTAGCACATTTTTAGAAAATATTTTTAAAAACATTGAAGTTATGATTTTAAAGTTATGTAAAAAAAAATTATGAATGTAAAAATGACTTATTTTTTTCATTTTAACTTTTTCAATGAAAATAAAATTACTTAAATTTAAAATTTCCATACATTTTACGTTTAAAAAGTAATTTTTTTCTACAAAACACAAAATCAACCAAAGGTGTCCAAAAATAAGCAAACATTTTGCAAAAGTACTAAGTAAAGTACGAAAAAAAAACAAGTTTAGCACATTTTTAGAGAATATTTTTAAAAACTTTTAAGTTATGATTTCAAAGTTATGTAAAACAAATTTATGAATTTAAAAATGAATTTTATTTTTTTAATTTTTTATATTTTTTAATGAAGATAAAATGACTTGAATTTAAAATTTCAATACATTTTAGAGTTACATTTAAAGTAATTTTTTTTCTACAAAACACAGAATCAACCAAAGGTGTCCAAAAATAAGCAAACATTTTGCAAAAGTACTAAGTAAAATACGGGGGGGAAAAAAACAGTTTAGCACATTTTTAGAAAATATTTTTAAAAACTTTTAAGTTATGATTTCAGTTATGTAAAACAAAATTATGAATTTAAAAATGAATTTTATTTTTTTAATTTTTTATATTTTTTAATGAAAATAAAATTACTTAAATTTAAAATTTCCATACATTTTAGAGTTACATTTAAAGTAATTTTTTTTCTACAAAACACAGAATCAACCAAAGGTGTCCAAAAATAAGCAAACATTTTGCAAAAGTACTAAGTAAAGTACGAAAAAAAAACAAGTTTAGCGCAGTTTTAGAAAATATTAAAAAAAAAAAAAAAACATTTATGTTACGATTTTAAAGTTATTATGTTCAATTCTTTTATGGATGTAAAAATGAATTTTATTTTTTTCCTTTTAACTTTTTTTTAATGAAGATAAAATGACTTCAATTTAAAATGTCAATATAATTTAGAGTTATGTTTAAAAAGTAATTTTTTTCTACAAAACACAAAATCAACCAAAGGTGTCCAAAAATAAGCCAACAATTTTGCAAAAGTACTAAGTAAAGTACGAAAAAAAACAAGTTCAGCACAGTTTTAGAAAATATTTTTAAAAACATTTAAGTTATGATTTTAAAGTTATGTAAAACAATTTTATGAATTTAAAAATGAATTTTATTTTTTTAATTTTTAATATTTTTTAATGAAGATAAAATTACTTGAATTTAAAATTTCAATATATTTTAGAGTTACATTTAAAGTAATTTTTTTTCTACAAAACACAAAATCAACCAAAGGTGTCCAAAAATAAGCCAACAATTTTGCAAAAGTACTAAGTAAAGTATAAAAAACAAAACTAGTTCAGCACATTTTTAGAAAATATTTTCAAAAACATTTAAGTTATTATTTTAAAGTTATGTTAAAAAAAATGTATGAATGTAAAAATGTGTTTGTGTTTTCATTTTAACTTCTTTAATGAAGGTAAAATGACTTGAATTTAAAATTTCAATATATTTTAAAGTTACATTAAAACGTTTTTTTTTTTCTACAAAACACAAAATCAACCAAAGGTGTCCAAAAATAAGTAAAGTACGAAAAAAAGAAGTTCAGCACAGTTTTCGAAAATATTTTCAAAAACATTTAAGTTATAATTTTAAAGTTATGTTAACATTTTTTATGAATGTAAAAATGATTTTTTTTTTTTTTAATGAAGATAAAATGACTTGAATTTAAAATTTTCAATACATTTTAGAGCTCCATTTAAAGGGTCATTTTTTTCTACAAAACATAAAATCAACCAAAGGTGTCCAAAAATAAGCAAACATTTTGCAAAAGTACAAAGTAAAGTACGGAAAAAAACCAAAACAAGTTCAGCACGTTTTTAGAAAATATTTTTAAAAACATTTAAGTTATGATTTTAAAGTTATGTAAAAAAAAATTATGAATGTAAAAATGATTTTTTTTTTCATTTTAACTTTTTTTAAGGAGATAAAATTACTTGAATTTAAAATTTCAATACATTTTAGAGTTACGTTTAAAAAAATCCAAAAGTAATTTTTTTCTACAAAACACAAAATCAACCAAAGGTGTCCAAAAATAAGCAAACATTTTGCAAAAGTACTAAGTAAAGTACGAAAAAAAAAAGTTCAGCACAGTTTTCGAAAATATTTTCAAAAACATTTAAGTTATAATTTTTATGAATGTAAAAATGATTTTTTTTTTTTAATGAAGATAAAATGACTTGAATTTAAAATTTTCAATACATTTTAGAGCTCCATTTAAAGGGTCATTTTTTTCTACAAAACATAAAATCAACCAAAGGTGTCCAAAAATAAGCAAACATTTTGCAAAAGTACAAAGTAAAGTACGGAAAAAAAAAAAAACAAGTTCAGCACGTTTTTAGAAAATATTTTTAAAAACATTTAAGTTATGATTTTAAAGTTATGTAAAAAAAATTATGAATGTAAAAATGATTTTTTTTTTCATTTTAACTTTTTTTAAGGAGATAAAATTACTTGAATTTAAAATTTCAATACATTTTAGAGTTACGTTTAAAAAAATCCAAAAGTCATTTTTTTCTACAAAACACAAAATCAACCAAAGGTGTCCAAAAATAAGCAAACATTTTGCAAAAGTACTAAGTAAAGTACGAAAAAAAAAAGTTCAGCACAGTTTTCGAAAATATTTTCAAAAACATTTAAGTTATAATTTTTATGAATGTAAAAATGATTTTTTTTTTTTAATGAAGATAAAATGACTTGAATTTAAAATTTTCAATACATTTTAGAGTTCCATTTAAAGGGTCATTTTTTTCTACAAAACATAAAATCAACCAAAGTTGTCCAAAAATAAGCAAACATTTTGCAAAAGTACAAAGTAAAGTACGGAAAAAAAAAAAAAACAAGTTCAGCACGTTTTTAGAAAATATTTTTAAAAACATTTAAGTTATGATTTTAAAGTTATGTAAAAAAAAATTTATGAATGTAAAAATGAATTTTTTTTTTTCATTTTAACTTTTTTAATGACGATAAAATTACTTGAATTTAAAATTTCAATACATTTTAGAGCTCCATTTAAAAGGTTTTTTTTTTTCTACAAAACACAAAATCAACCAAAGGTGTCCAAAAATAAGCAAACATTTTGCAAAAGTACTAAGTAAAGTACGAAAAAAACCAAGTTCAGCACAGTTTTAGAATATATTTTTAAAAAACATTTAAATTATGATTTTAAAGTTATGTAAAACAAATTTATGAATTTAAAAATTAATTTTATTTTTTTAATTTTTAATATTTTTTAATGAAAATAAAATTACTTAAATTTAAAATTTCCATACATTTTGGAGTTACGTTTAAAAAGTAATTTTTTTCTACAAAACACAAAATCAACCAAAGGTGTCCAAAAATAAGCAAACATTTTGCAAAAGTACTAAGTAAAGTACGAAAAAAAAACAAGTTTAGCACATTTTTAGAGAATATTTTTAAAAACTTTTAAGTTATGATTTCAGTTATGTAAAACAAAATTATGAATTTAAAAATGAATTTTATTTTTTTAATTTTTTATATTTTTTAATGAAGATAAAATGACTTGAATTTAAAATTTCAATACATTTTAGAGTTACATTTAAAATATTTTTTTTTCTACAAAACACAGAATCAACCAAAGGTGTCAAAAAATAAGCAAACATTTTGCAAAAGTACTAAGTAAAGTACGGGAAAAAAAAAAAAAATTCAGCACAGTTTTAGAAAATATTTTTAAAAACATTTAAATCATGATTTTAAAGTTATGTAAAAAAAAATTTATGAATGGAAAAATTACTTATTTTTTTCATTTTAACTTTTTTTAATGAAGATAAAATGACTTGAATTTAAAATGTCAATATAATTTAGAGTTACGTTTAAAAAATCCAAAAGTAATTTTTTTCTACAAAACACAAAATCAACCAAAGGTGTCCAAAAATAAACCAACAATTTTGCAAAAGTACAAGTAAAGTACGAAAAAAAGCAAGTTCAGCACAGTTTTAGAATATATTTTTAAAAACATTTAAATTATGATTTTAAAGTTATGTAAAACAATTTTATGAATTTAAAAATTAATTTTATTTTTTTAATTTTTAATATTTTTTAATGAAGATAAAATGACTTGAATTTAAAATTTCAATACATTTTAGTTACATTTAAAGTAATTTTTTTCTACAAAACACAGAATCAACCAAAGGTGTCCAAAAATAAGCACATTTTTTGCAAAAGTACGAAGTAAAGTACGAAAAAAACAAACAAGTTCAGCACAGTTTTAGAAAACATTTTTAAAAACATTTAAGTTATGATTTAAAAGTTGTAAAAAAAAAATGTATTAATCTAAAAATGAATTTTATTTTTTTCATTTGAACTTTATTGAATTATTTTAGCGGGCTTGATGGCGGCGCGTGTGCTTCTCGAGCGTTCCCGCAGGTACGGCGTTGTTGCTAGGCTGCGATGGTGGGCGGAGCTTGGCGTGGAAGGAAATGGAGAGGATTGTGTTTAAGAGCTTATGGCGTCACGCAAGCGCAGGATGGGATTTCCCCACCTTTCACCTTTTTGTGTGGACAAAGAATGTTGCTTCCGTGAGGATCGGCGTCACGTTTCACCGTAATTAAGGACCGCCATGACGATATCGCCGCTAATGAAACATCCCTGCGAGCATGAAGTCGTTCTGGGAATCAGGAATGTTCCACCTGTTCTCGTCTGAGTGAGGGAGTGTTGGGGGGGGGGGGGGGTCTGCTACATCCAGGAACAGAACGCACCTACCTCATTAGCGCAGGAATGTTCTTCACACGCTGCAGCACGACGGAAGTGTCCTGACCTCCCGAGGCTTCCAGAACATTCCCTCACATAGCTGATGTCCACTCAAGCTCATCACGGCCCACAAAACTTCCTCCTTTTGGCGGCGCCGCGCCTGGTGGTCCCTCGCTGGAGCGCCAAAGCTGCTCGGAAGCTTCTCAGTTAAGACTTGACAAAACCCCCAAAAATAGTGAAGTTGTCACGTTGTGTAAATAGAAAGAGAATACAACAAATCCTTTTCAACTTATATTCAATTGAATAGACTGCAAAGACAAGATATTTCACGTTCAAACTGGTAAACTTTGTTATTTTTTGCAAATATTAGCTGATTTGGAATTTGATGTCTGCAACATGTTTCAAAAAAGCTGGCACAAGTGGCAAAAAAGATTGAGAAAGTTGAGGAATGCTGAAAACATTTAAGTTATGATTTTAAAGTTGTGTTCAATTGTTTTATGAATGTAAAAATAAATTGTATTTTTTTCATTTGAACTTTTTTTTAATGAAGATAAAATGACTTGAATTTAAAATTTCAATACATTTTAGAGTTACGTTTAAAAACTCATTTTTTTCTACAAAACACAAAATCAACCAAAGGTGTCCAAAAATAAGCAAATATTTTGCAAAAGTACTAAGTACGAAAAAAAACTAGTCAGCACAGTTTTAGAAAATATTTTTTTAAAACATTCAAGTTGTGATTTTAAAGTTATGTTCAATTGTTTTATGATTGTAAAAATAAATTATATTTTTTTCATTTGAACTTTTTTTAATGAAGATAAAATGACTTGAATTTAAAATTTCAATACATTTTAGAGTTACGTTTAAAAAGTCTTTTTTTTTTTCTACAAAACACAAAATCAACCAAAGGTGTCCAAAAATAAGCCAACATTTTGCAAAAGTACTAAGTACGAAAAAAAAGTAGTTCAGCACAGTTTTAGAAAATATTTTTAAAAACATTCAAGTTATGATTTTAAAGTTATGTTCAATTGTTTTATGAGTGTAAACATTTATTTTATTTTTTTTCATTTGAACTTTTTTTAATGAAGATAAAATGACTTGAATTTAAAATTTCTATACAATTTAGAGTTACGTTTAAAAAGTCATTTTTTCCTACAAAACACGAAATCAACCAAAGGTGTCCAAAAATAAGCCAACATTTTTGCAAAAGTAATTTTTATATGAATGTAAAAATGTTTGTATTTTTTCTTTTTAACTTTTTCAATGAAAATAAAATTACTTAAATTTAAAATTTCAATACATTTTAGAGTTACGTTTAAAAAGTCATTTTTTTTCTACAAAACACAAAATCAACCAAAGGTGTCCAAAAATAAGCCAACATTTTTGCAAAAGTAATTTTTATATGAATGTAAAAATGTTTGTATTTTTTCTTTTTAACTTTTTCAATGAAAATAAAATTACTTAAATTTAAAATTTCAATACATTTTAGAGTTACGTTTAAAAAGTCATTTTTTTCTACAAAACACAAAATCAACCAAAGGTGTCCAAAAATTAGCCAACATTTTTGCAAAAGTAATTTTTATATGAATGTAAAAAATTTTGTATTTTTTCCTTTTAACTTTTTCAATGAAAATAAAATTACTTAAATTTAAAATTTCAATACATTTTAGAGTTACGTTTAAAAAGTAATTTTTTTCTACAAAACACAAAATCAACCAAAGGTGTCCAAAAATAAGCAATTTTTTTTGCGAAAGTACTAAGTAAAGTACGAAAAAGTTCAGCACAGTTTTAGAAAATATTTTTAAAAACATTTAAGTTATGATTTTAAAGTTATGTTAAATTTTTTTATGAATGTAGAAATGACTTATTTTTTTCATTTTAACTTTTTTAATGAAGATAAAATTACTTGAATTTAACATTTTCATACATTTTAGAGTTACGTTTAAAAAATCTGTCATTTTTTTCAACAAGACATAAAATCAACCAAAGGTGTCCAAAAATAAGCCAACATTTTTGCAAAAGTAATTTTTATATGTATGTAAAAATGTTTGTACTTTTTTTCTACAAAACACAAAATCAACCAAAGGTGTCCAAAAATAAGAAAACATTTTGCAAAAGTACTAAGTAAAGTACGAAAAAAAACAAGTTCAGCACAGTTTTAGAAAATATTTAAAAAATATATATATTTAAGTTATGATTTTAAAGTTATTATGTTCAATTGTTTTATGAATGTAAAAATGAATTTTATTTTTTTCCTTTTAACTTTTTTTAATGAAGATAAAATGACTTGAATTTAAAATGTCAATATAATTTAGAGTTACGTTTAAAAAATCCAAAAGTAATTTTTTTCTACAAAACACAAAATCAACCAAAGGTGTCCAAAAATAAGCCAACATTTTTGCAAAAGTAATTTTTATATGAATGTAAAAATGTTTGTATTTTTTCTTTTTAACTTTTTCAATGAAAATAAAATTACTTAAATTTAAAATTTCAATACATTTTAGAGTTACGTTTAAAAAGTAATTTTTTTCTACAAAACACAAAATCAACCAAATGTGTCCAAAAATAAGCACATTTTTTGTAAAAGTACTAAGTAAAGTACGAAAAAAACCAAAACAAGTTCAGCACAGTTTTAGAAATATTTTTAAAAACATTTAAGTTATGATTTTAAAGTTATGTAAAAAAAAAATTATGAATGTAAAAATGACTTATTTTTTTCATTTTAACTTTTTTAATGTTGAATTTTAAATTTCCATACATTTTAGAGTTATGTTTAAAAAATCAAAAAGTCATTTTTTTCTACAAAACACAAAATCAACCAAAGGTGTCCAAAAATAAGCAAATATTTTGCAAAAGTACTAAGTACGAAAAAAAACTAGTCAGCACAGTTTTAGAAAATATTTTTTAAAAACATTCAAGTTGTGATTTTAAAGTTATGTTCAATTGTTTTATGATTGTAAAAATAAATTATATTTTTTTCATTTGAACTTTTTTTAATGAAGATAAAATGACTTGAATTTAAAATTTCAATACAATTTAGAGTTACGTTTAAAAAGTCATTTTTTTCTACAAAACACAAAATCAACCAAAGGTGTCCAAAAATAAGCCAACATTTTGCAAAAGTACTAAGTACGAAAAAAAAGTAGTTCAGCACAGTTTTAGAAAATATTTTTAAAAACATTCAAGTTATGATTTTAAAGTTATGTTCAATTGTTTTATGAGTGTAAACATTTATTTTATTTTTTTTTCATTTGAACTTTTTTTAATGAAGATAAAATGACTTGAATTTAAAATTTCAATACAATTTAGAGTTACGTTTAAAAAGTCATTTTTTTCTACAAAACACAAAATCAACCAAAGGTGTCCAAAAATAAGCCAACATTTTTGCAAAAGTAATTTTTATATGAATGTAAAAATGTTTGTATTTTTTCTTTTTAACTTTTTCAATGAAAATAAAATTACTTAAATTTAAAATTTCAATACATTTTAGAGTTACGTTTAAAAAGTAATTTTTTTTCTACAAAACACAAAATCAACCAAATGTGTCCAAAAATAAGCACATTTTTTGTAAAAGTACTAAGTAAAGTACGAAAAAAACCAAAACAAGTTCAGCACAGTTTTAGAAATATTTTTAAAAACATTTAAGTTATGATTTTAAAGTTATGTTAAATTTTTTTATGAATGTAGAAATGACTTATTTTTTTCATTTTAACTTTTTTAATGAAGATAAAATTACTTGAATTTAACATTTTCATACATTTTAGAGTTACGTTTAAAAAATCTGTCATTTTTTTCAACAAGACATAAAATCAACCAAAGGTGTCCAAAAATAAGCCAACATTTTTGCAAAAGTAATTTTTATATGTATGTAAAAATGTTTGTACTTTTTTTCTACAAAACACAAAATCAACCAAAGGTGTCCAAAAATAAGAAAACATTTTGCAAAAGTACTAAGTAAAGTATGAAAAAAAACAAGTTCAGCACAGTTTTAGAAAATATTTAAAAAATATATATATTTAAGTTATGATTTTAAAGTTATTATGTTCAATTGTTTTATGAATGTAAAAATGAATTTTATTTTTTTCCTTTTAACTTTTTTTAATGAAGATAAAATGACTTGAATTTAAAATGTCAATATAATTTAGAGTTACGTTTAAAAAATCCAAAAGTAATTTTTTTCTACAAAACACAAAATCAACCAAAGGTGTCCTAAAATAAGCCAACATTTTTGCAAAAGTAATTTTTATATGAATGTAAAAATGTTTGCATTTTTTCCTTTGAACTTTTTCAATGAAAATAAAATTACTTAAATTTAAAATTTCAATACATTTTAGAGTTACGTTTAAAAAGTAATTTTTTTTCTACAAAACACAAAATCAACCAAAGGTGTCCAAAAATAAGCAAATTTTTTGTAAAAGTACAAAGTAAAGTACGAAAAAAAAAAAAACAAGTTCAGCACAGTTTTAGAAAATATTTTAAAAACATTTAAGTTATGATTTTAAAGTTATGTAAAAAAAATTTATGAATGTAAAAATGACTTATTTTTTTCATTTTAACTTTTTTAATGAAGATAAAATTACTTGAATTTAAAATTTCCATACATTTTAGAGTTATGTTTAAAAAATCAACAAGTCATTTTTTTCTACAAAACACAAAATCAACCAAAGGTGTCCAAAAATAAGCCAACAATTTTGCAAAAGTACAAGTAAAGTACGAAAAAAAAAACAGTTCAGCACAGTTTTACAAAATATTTTTTTAAATCATTTAAGTTTTGATTTTAAAGTTATGTTAAATTTTTATATGAATGTAAAAATGTTTGTATTTTTTCCTTTTAACATTTTGCAAAAGTACTAAGTACGAAAAAAAAACTAGTTCAGCACAGTTTTAGAAAATATTTTTAAAAAACATTCAAGTTATGATTTTAAAGTTATATTCAATTGTTTTATGAATGTAAAAATAAATTATATTTTTTTCATTTGAACTTTTTTTAATGAAGATAAAATGACTTGAATTTAAAATTTCAATACAATTTAGAGTTACGTTTAAAAAGTCATTTTTTTCTACAAAACACAAAATCAACCAAAGGTGTCCAAAAATAAGCCAATATTTTGCAAAAGTACTAAGTATGAAAAAAAAACTAGTTCAGCACAGTTTTAGAAAATATTTTTAAAAAACATTCAAGTTATGATTTTAAAGTTGTGTTCAATTGTTTTATGAATGTAAAAATAAATTGTATTTTTTTCATTTGAACTTTTTTTTAATGAAGATAAAATGACTTGAATTCAAAATTTCAATACATTTTAGAGTTACGTTTAAAAAGTCATTTTTTTTACAAAACACAAAATCAACCAAAGGTGTACAAAAATAAGCAAATATTTTGCAAAAGTACTAAGTACGAAAAAAAACTAGTTCAGTACAGTTTTAGAAAATATTTTTTAAAAACATTTAAGTTATGATTTTAAAGTTATGTTCAATTGTTTTATAATTGTAAAAATAAATTATATTTTTTTCATTTGAACTTTTTTTTAATGAAGATAAAATGACTTGAATTTAAAATTTCAATACATTTTAGAGTTACGTTTAAAAAGTCATTATTTTCTACAAAACACAAAATCAACCAAAGGTGTCCAAAAATAAGCAAACATTTTGCAAAAGTACTAAGTACGATTAAAAAAAAAAAAACTAGTTCAACACAGTTTTAGAAAATATTTTTAAAAACATTTACGTTACGATTTTAAAGTTATGTTCAATTGTTTTATGAATGTAAAAATAAATTATATTTTTTTCATTTGAGCTTTTTTTAATGAAGATAAAATGACTTGAATTTAAAATTTCAATACATTTTAGAGTTACGTTTAAAAAGTCATTTTTTTCTACAAAACACAAAATCACCCAAAGGTGTCCAAAAATAAGCAAATATTTTGCAAAAGTACTAAGTACGAAAAAAAACTAGTCAGCACAGTTTTAGAAAATATTTTTTAAAAACATTCAAGTTGTGATTTTAAAGTTATGTTCAATTGTTTTATGAATGTAAAAATAAATTATATTTTTTTCATTTGAACTTTTTTTTAATGAAGATAAAATGACTTGAATTTAAAATTTCAATACATTTTAGAGTTACGTTTAAAAAGTCATTTTTTTCTACAAAACACAAAATCAACCAAAGGTGTCCAAAAATAAGCAAACATTTTGCAAAAGTACTAAGTAAAGTACGAAAAAATAACAAGTTCAGCACAGTTTTAGAAAATATTCTTAAAAACATTTAAGGTATGATTAGAAAGTTATGTTCAATTTTTTTATGAATATAAAAATGGTTTTTTTTTTTTTTCATTTTAACTTTTTTAATGAAGATAAAATGACTTGAATTTAAAATTTCAATACATTTTAGAGTTACGTTTAAAGTCTTTTTTTTTTTTTTTTACAAAACACAAAATCAATCAAAGGTGTCCACATATAAGTAAACATTTTGCAAAAGTACTAAGTAAAGTACGAAAAAAAAAAAAAAAGTTCAGCACAGTTTTAGAAAATACTTTTTAATAACATTTAAGTTATGATTTTAAAGTTAAGTTCAATTTTTTTATGAATGTAATTTTTTTTTTTTTTTTCATTTTAACTTTTTTAATGAAGATAAAATTACTTACATTAAAATTTTTAATACATTTTAGAGCTTCATTTACAAAAACAAAATCAACCAAAGGGGTCCAAAAATAAGTAAACATTTTGCAAAAGTACTAAGTAAAGTATGAAAAAAAAAAAACAAGTTCAGCACAGTTTTAGAAAATATTTTTTAAAAACATTTAAGTTATGATTTTAAAGTTATGTTAAAAAAAATTTATGAATGTAAAATTATATAAACAAAATTCATTTTCACTTTTTTAATGAAGATAAAATTACTTAAATTTAAAATGTCAATACATTTTAGAGCTACATTTAAAAAGTCATATAGTCATTTTTTTTTCTACAAAAACACAAAATCAACAAAAGGTGTCCAAAAATAAGCAAACATTTTGCAGAAGTACTAAGTACGGAAAAAAAAAAAGTTGAGCACAGTTTTAGAAAATATTCTTAAAAACATTTAGGTTATTATTTGAAAGTTGTTAAAAAATTTTATGGATGTAAAAATTAATTTAATTCTTTTCATTTGAACTTTTTTTAATGAAGATAAAATGACTTGAATTTTAAATTTCAATACATTTTACAGTTACATTTAAAAAGTCTTTTTTTTCTACAAAACACAAAATCAACCAAAGGTGTCCAAAAATAAGCAAACATTTTGCAAAAGTACTAAGTAAAGTACAAAAAAAAAGTTCAGCACAGTTTTCGAAAATATTCTTAAAAACATTTAAGTTATTATTTGAAAGTTGTTACATTTTTTTATGGATGTAAAAATGAATTTAATTTTTTTCATTTGAACTTTTTTTAATGAAGTTAAAATGGCTTGAATTTAAAATTTCAATACATTTTACAGTTACATTTAAAAAGTATTTTTTTTCCTACAAAACACAAAATCAATCAAAGGTGTCCAAAAATAAGCAAACATTTTGCAAAAGTACTAAGTAAAGTACGAAAAAATAACAAGTTCAGAACAGTTTTAGAAAATATTCTTAAAAACATTTAAGGTATGATTAGAAAGTTATGTTCAATTTTTTTATGAATGTAAAAAAAAATTTTTTTTCTTTCATTTTTACTTTTTTAATGAAGATAAAATGACTTGAATTAAAAATTTCAATACATTTTAGAGTTACGTTTAAAGTCTTTTTTTTTTTTTTTTACAAAACACAAAATCAATCAAAGGTGTCCAAATATATGTAAACATTTTGCAAAAGTACTAAGTAAAGTATGAAAAAAAAAAAAGTTCAGCACAGTTTTAGAAAATACTTTTTAAAAACATTTAAGTTATGATTTTAAAGTTATGTACAATTTTTTTATGAATGTACATTTTTTGTATTTTTTTTTTCATTTTAACTTTTTTAATGAAGATAAAATTACTTACATTTCAAATTTTAATACATTTTAGAGCTTCATTTACAAAAACACAATCAACCAAAAGGGTCCAAAAATAAGTAAACATTTTGCAAAAGTACTAAGTAAAGTATGAAAAAAAAAAAGTTCAGCACAGTTTTAGAAAATATTTTTTTTAAAACATTTATGTTATGATTTTAGTTATGTTAAATTTTTTTATGAATGTAAAATTATTTTTATTTTTTTAATTTTCACTTTTTTAATGAAGATAAAATTCCTTAAATTTAAAATGTCAATACATTTTAGAGCTACATTTAAAAAGTCATATAGTCATTTTTTTTCTACAAAAACACTAAATCAACAAAAGGTGTCCAAAAATAAGCAAATATTATGCTAAAGTACTAAGTACGAAAAAAAAACTAGTCAGCACAGTTTTAGAAAATATTTTTTAAAAACATTCAAGTTGTGATTTTAAAGTTATGTTCAATTGTTTTATGAATGTA
The DNA here is from genome assembly GCF_033978685.3 of Nerophis lumbriciformis. Classification (NCBI taxonomy): domain Eukaryota; kingdom Metazoa; phylum Chordata; class Actinopteri; order Syngnathiformes; family Syngnathidae; genus Nerophis; species Nerophis lumbriciformis. The sequence continues at coordinate 42,939,887 of NC_084565.2, forward strand.
AAAATAAATTATATTTTTTTCATTTGAACTTTCTTTTAATGAAGATAAAATTACTTGAATTTAAAATTTCAATACATTTTAGAGTTACATTTAAAAACTCATTTTTTTCTACAAAACACAAAATCAACCAAAGGTGTCCAAAAATAAGCAAACATTTTGCAAAAGTACTAAGTAAAGTACAAAAAAATAACAAGTTCAGCACAGTTTTAGAAAATATTTTTTTTAAACATTTAAATTATGATTTTAAAGTTATGTTAAATTTTTTTATGAATGTAAATTTTTATTTATTTTTTTCCATTTTAACTTTTTTAATGAAGATACAATTACTTACATTTAAAATTTTAATACATTTTAGAGCTTCATTTACAAAAACACAATCAACCAAAGGGGTCCAAAAATAAGTAAACATTTTAGTACTAAGTAAAGTACGGGAAAAAAAAGTTGAGCACAGTTTTAGAAAATATTTTCAAAAACATTTAAGTTATGATTTTAAAGTTATGTTCAATTGTTTTATGAATGTATTTTTTTTATTTTAACTTTTTTTAATGAAGATAAAATGACTTAAATTTAAAATGTCAATACATTTTAGAGTTACATTTAAAGTCTTTTTTTTTTTTTTTTTTACAAAACACAAAATCAACCAAAGGTGTCCAAATATAAGTAAACATTTTGCAAAAGTACTAAGTAAAGTACGGAAAAAAAAAAAAGTTCAGCACAGTTTTAGAAAATACTTTTTAAAAACATTTAAGTTATGATTTTAAAGTTATGTTCAATTTTTTTATGAATGTAAACTTTTTTTTTTTTTTTCATTGTAACTTTTTTAATGAAGATAAAATTACTTACATTTCAAATTTTAATACATTTTAGAGATTCATTTACAAAAACACAATCAACTAAAGGGGTCCAAAAATAAGTAAACATTTTGCAAAAGTACTAAGTAAAGTATGAAAAAAACAAAACAAGTTCAGCACAGTTTTAGAAAATATTTTTAAAAAAACATTTAAGTTATGATTTTAAAGTTATGTTAAAATTTTTTATGAATGTAAATTTTTTTTTTTTTTTTCATTTTCACTTTTTTAATGAAGATAAAATTACTTAAATTTAAAATGTCAATACATTTTAGAACTACATTTAAAAAGTCATATAGTCATTTTTTTTCTACAAAAACACAAAATCAACAAAAGGTGTCCAAAAATAAGCAAACATTTTGCAGAAGTACTAAGTAAAGTACGAAAAAAAAAAAGTTGAGCACAGTTTTAGAAAATATTTTCAAAAACATTTAAGTTATGATTTTAAAGTTATGTTCAATTGTTTTATGAATGTATTTTTTTTTTTTATTTTAACTTTTTTTAATGAAGATAAAATGACTTAAATTTAAAATGTCAATACATTTTAGAGTTACATTTAAAGTCTTTTTTTTTTTTTTTTTTTTTACAAAACACTAAATCAACCAAAGGTGTCCAAAAATAAGCAAACATTTTGCAAAAGTACTAAGTAAAGTACAAAAAAATAACAAGTTCAGCACAGTTTTAGAAAATATTTTTTTTAAAACATTTAAATTATGATTTTAAAGTTATGTTCAATTTTTTTATGAATGTAAATTTTTTTTATTTTTTTTTTATTTTAACTTTTTTAATGAAGATAAAATTACTTACATTTCAAATTTTAATACATTTTAGAGCTTCATTTACAAAAACACAATCAACCAAAGGGGTCCAAAAAGAAGTAAACATTTTGCAAAAGTACTAAGTAAAGTATGAAAAAAACAAAACAAGTTCAGCACAGTTTTAGAAAATATTTTTTTGAAACATTTAAGTTATGATTTTAAAGTTATGTTAAAAAATTTTATGAATGTAAAATTATATATATATTTTTTAATTTTCACTTTTTTAATGAAGATAAAATTACTTAAATTTAAAATGTCAATACATTTTAGAGCTACATTTAAAAAGTCATATAGTCATTTTTTTTCTACAAAAACACAAAATCAACCAAAGGTGTCCAAAAATAAGCAAACATTTTGCAGAAGTACTAAGTAAAGTACGAAAAAAACAAGTTGAGCACAGTTTTCGAAAATATTCTTAAAAACATATAAGTTATTATTTGAAAGTTGTTAAAAAAATTTATGGATGTAAAAATGAATTTAATTCTTTTCATTTGAACTTTTTTTAATGAAGATAAAATGACTTGAATTTAAAATTTCAATACATTTTACAGTTACATTTAAAAAGTATTTTTTTTCTACAAAACACAAAATCAATCAAAGGTGTCCAAAAATAAGCAAACATTTTGCAAAAGTACTAAGTAAAGTATGAAAAAAAAAAGTTCAACACAGTTTTAGAAAATATTTTTAAAAAACATTTAAGTTATGATTTTAAAGTTATGTTCAATTTTTTTATGAATGTAAATTTTTTTAATTTTCACTTTTTTAATGAAGATAAAATTACTTACATTTCAAATTTTAATACATTTTAGAGATTCATTTACAAAAACATAATCAACTAAAGGGGTCCAAAAATAAGCAAACATTTTGCAAAAGTACTAAGTAAAGTACGAAAAAATAATAAGTTCAGAACAGTTTTAGAAAATATTCTTAAAAACATTTAAGGTATGATTAGAAAGTTATGTTCAATTTTTTTATGAATGTAAAAATGTTTTATTTATTTTTTTCATTTTAACTTTTTTAATGAAGATAAAATGACTTGAATTTAAAATTTCAATACATTTTAGAGTTACGTTTAAAGTCTTTTTTTTTTTTTTTTTTTTACAAAACACAAAATCAATCAAAGGTGTCCAAAAATAAGCAAACATTTTGCAAAAGTACTAAGTACGAAAGAAAACTAGTTCAGCACAGTTTTAGAAAATATTTTTAAAAAACATTCAAGTTATGATTTTAAAGTTATGTTTAATTGTTTTATGAATGTAAAAATAAATTATATTTTTTTCATTTGAACTTTTTTTTTAATGAAGATAAAATGACTTGAATTTAAAATTTCAATACATTTTACAGTTACATTTAAAAAGTATTTTTTTTCTACAAAACACAAAATCAATCAAAGGTGTCCAAAAATAAGCAAACATTTTGCAAAAGTACTAAGTAAAGTACAAAAAAATAACAAGTTCAGCACAGTTTTAGAAAATATTTTTTAAAAACATTTAAGTTATGATTTTAAAGTTATGTTAAATTTAAAAAACATTTTTTTAATTTTAACTTTTTTAATGAAGAGCTACATTTAAAGTCTTTTTTTTTTTTTTTTTTTTTTTACAAAACACAAAATCAATCAAAGGTGTCCAAAAATAAGCAAACATTTTGCAAAAGTACTAAGTAAAGTATGAAAAAAAAAAGTTCAACACAGTTTTAGAAAATATTTTTAAAAACATTTAAGTTATGATTTTAAAGTTATGTTCAATTTTTTTATGAATGTAAATTTTTTTAATTTTTTTTTAATTTTCACTTTTTTAATGAAGATAAAATTACTTACATTTCAAATTTTAATACATTTTAGAGCTACATTTAAAAAGCCATATAGTCATTTTTTTTCTACAAAACACAAAATCAACAAAAGGTGTCCAAAAATAAGCAAACATTTTGCAGAAGTACTAAGTAAAGTATGAAAAAAACAAAACAAGTTCAGCACAGTTTTAGAAAATATTTTCAAAAACATTTAAGTTATGATTTTAAAGTTATGTTCAATTGTTTTATGAATGTATTTTTATTTTATTTTAACTTTTTTTAATGAAGATAAAATGACTTAAATTTAAAATGTCAATACATTTTAGAGTTACATTTAAAGTCTTTTTTTTTTTTTTACAAAACACAAAATCAACCAAAGGTATCCAAATATAAGTAAACATTTTGCAAAAGTACTAAGTAAAGTACGGAAGAAAAAAAAAGTTCAGCAGTTTTAGAAAATATTTTTAAAAAACATTTAAGTTATGATTTTAAAGTTATGTTCAATTTTTTTATGAATGTAAATTTTTTAAATTTTTTTTTAAATTTTAACTTTTTAATGAAGATAAAATTACTTACATTTCAATTTTTAATACATTTTAGAGATTAATTTACAAAAACACAATCAACTAAAGGGGTCCAAAAATAAGTAAACATTTTGCAAAAGTACTAAGTAAAGTACGAAAAAATAATAAGTTCAGAACGGTTTTAGAAAATATTCTTAAAAACATTTAAGGTATGATTAGAAAGTTATGTTCAATTTTTTTATGAATGTAAAAATGTTTTTTTTTTTTTTCATTTTAACTTTTTTAATGAAGATAAAATGACTTAAATTTAAAATGTCAAAACATTTTAGATTTACATTTAAAGTCATTTTTTTTCTACAAAACACAAAATCAACCAAAGGGGTCCAAAAATAAGTAAACATTTTTCAAAAGTACTAAGTAAAGTATGAAAAAAACAAAACAAGTTCAGCACAGTTTTACAAAATATTTTTTTAAAACATTTAAGTTATGAATTTAAAGTTATGTTAAAATTTTTTATGAATGTAAAATTATAAAAAAAAAATTAATTTTCACTTTTTTAATGAAGATAAAATTACTTAAATTTAAAATGTCAATACATTTTAGAGCTACATTTAAAAAGTAATATAGTCATTTTTTTTCTACAAAACACAAAATCAACCAAAGGTGTCCAAAAATAAGCAAACATTTTGCAAAATGTTTTGGTAAAGTACAAAAACATAACAAGTTTTAGAAAATATTCTTAAACATTTAAGTTATGATTTGAAAGTTATGTTAAAAATTTTTATGAATGTAAAAAAAATTTTTTTTCTTCGTTTTAACTTTTTTAATGAAGATTCAATTACTTAAATGTAAAATTTCAATATATTTTACAGCTACATTTAAAAAGTCAAAATTTCAATACATTTTAGAGTTACGTTTAAAAAAATCTAAAAGTCATTTTTTTCTACAAAACACAAAATCAACCAAAGGTATCCAAAAATAAGCAAACATTTTGCAAAAGTACTAAGTAAAGTACAAAAAAAAAGTTCAGCACAGTTTTCGAAAATATTCTTAAAAACATTTAAGTTATTATTTGTTGTTAAATTTTTTTATGGATGTAAAAATGAATTTAATTTTTTTCATTTGAACTTTTTTTAATGAAGTTAAAATGGCTTGAATTTAAAATTGCAATACATTTTACAGTTACATTTAAAAATTATTTTTTTTCTACAAAACACAAAATCAATCAAAGATAAGCAATCATTTTGCAAAAGTACTAAGTAAAGTACAAAAAAATAAGTTCAGCACAGTTTTAGAAAATATTTTTTAAAAAACATTTAAATTATGATTTTAAAGTTATGTTAAAATTTTTTATGAATGTAAAAAAATTTTTTTTTTTCCATTTTAACTTTTTTAATGAAGATAAAATTACTTACATTTAAAATTTTAATACATTTTAGAGCTTGATTTACAAAAACACAATCAACCAAAGGGGTCCAAAATAAGTAAACATTTTGCAAAAGTACTAAGTATGAAAAAAAAAAAGTTCAGCACAGTTTTAGAAAATATTTTTAAAAACATTTAAGTTATGATTTTAAAGTTATGTTCAATTTTTTTATGAATGTAAAATTATTATTTTTTTCATTTTCACTTTTTTAATGAAGATAAAATTCCTTAAATTTAAAATGTCAATACATTTTAGAGCTACATTTAAAAAGTCATATAGTCATTTTTTTTCTACAAAAACACTAAATCAACAAAAGGTGTCCGAAAATAAGCAAACATTTTGCAGAAGTACTAAGTAAAGTACGAAAAAAAAAAGTTTAGAAAATATTTTTGTAGAACGTAGGATTCGGTGGTGTCAAAAAAGCACAAATGACACGTTTGGTAGTAAACAGTCTGGGAGCAACTTTCCCAGCCTTCTCTGCACTCCAGGGAGGATTCTTGCCAGACCCTCGGCAGCTGCGTCGTCATGGTCAATTTTTAAAAAATGTGAATTTGTGCCACGAGTGCTGGAACTTTTTACCGACACGCGTCATATGTTGTGTTACGTGTCATATGTTGTGTTACGTGCCAACGTCCTACTACGCCGACATAACAAGCAGATGTTGGTAAACGTGACGGGAAAAGGTGGTGAAAAATTGGCGTTACCAATCACCGTGTGCCAAAAAGACAGTTTCTTCCCCCAGGCTAGGCTTGTACAGAGTACCGGTACTAGTACTAGTATAGTATCCTGGTACTAATGAATCAAACACGGTACTATACTCTGTTTGAAAAAGTACCAGTTCCCAGGCATGATGTCACGTCATGACATTGCTTTTTTACGAGCAGAGGAGCATGTTCGGCAGCGCGCGCACACAGAGTACTTACAAGCAGACACAGTGTGGGGACAGAAAAGGGAGAACTGACGCATTTTGGCGTAAAAAGTAAAGATAAAGCTGAAGTTATAACTCTGAAATGCCCTCAGACGTCAAATAAAGTAGGTTTCTTACAAGTATCATTATCACTGGAGGACGAGGAATAGCTAAACATGCTTCACTACACACCGTAGGAGGACGCAATAGCTCACCGGCGTCACAATGTAAACAAATGCCATGGGTGGATCTACACCTGGCATCCACTGTAATGATACCAAGTACAAGAGCGTATCTTGTCGATACTACTATGATTACATCGATATTTTTTATCGTCACAAAATATTTTTTCCTTTTTTAAAAATTCATATTATGTTTATAAAGACACATGAGGACTTTGAATATGACCAATGTATGATCCTGTAACTACTTGGTATCGGATCCATACCTAAATGTGTGGTATCATCCAAAACTAACGTAAAGTATCAAAGAAGAGAAGAATAAGTGATTATTACATTTTAACAGAAGTGTAGATAGAACATGTTAAAACAGAAAATAAGCAGATATTTACAGTAAATGAACAAGTAGATTAATAATCATTTTTTACAGTTTGTCCTTAATAATGTGTAGAAAATAATAGGTGTATAAATGACACAATATGTTACTGCATACGACTAATTAGGAGTCTTTGTTTACTTACTACTAAAAGACAAGTTGTCTAGTAGGTTCACTATTTTATTTAAGGACTAAATTACAATAATAAACCATAAAAAAATCAGCGGCTTTAACTTCGAGCCTCACCTTTTCTCCTTCAAACATATTTGTCAGGTTCAAACACTGATGACATCTATTTAAACAAGACAAGAGGCAAAGAATTAAACAGACTGAATTCAATTTTGGACTCAATGGTGAGGAGAGTCGTCTGTACACTGTACCCTTGCACATACCCTTGGACCCTCCCCCGACCACATGGCCACCACTGCTTCCAAAGGACAAAGGTCCGTAAAATAGTTCAAAAAGAGGTCCATAAAACAGTTCAAAAAGAGTTCGGAAAATACTTCAAAAAGAGTTCGTCTGGAAATTGGGCAGATCCTGTCTTCTCTCCGCTTTGAAGTCCTAGGGTTAGAACAATATCTTTCTGTTGATTACCATACATGAAAGAACACAGGAACACCTTCATCTTGCCCCGCCCCCCCCTTACTCTTGGTAGGTTCCAAAGATGGCTTTTGTCTTCTCACCAGACCCTCAATGTAACACAACGTTTTTGTGATCATTTAGAAACAATTATTCTAACAATATTTCTGGGTATTGTGGCCAAACAGCTCCATTTTTGTGTCATCTGACCACAGAACTTTCCTCCAGAAGGTCTTATCTTTGTCCATGTGATGTCAGATGAAACAAAAATGGACATACCCTTGGACCCTCCCCGACCACATGACCACCACTGCTTCCAAAGGACAAAGGTCCGTAAAATAGTTCAAAAAAGAGGTCCATAAAATAGTTCAAAAAGAGTTCGGAAAATAGTTAAAAAAGAAGTCGTCTGGAAATTGGGCAGATCCTGTCTTCTCTCCGCTTTGAAGTCCTAGGGGTAGAACAATATCTTTCTGTTGATTACCATACATGAAAGAACACTTCCACTGTTCTGTGGAAGTGCTCCCCCTCTGGTCAACATATGAAACAACAAGTGTGTGTAAGAAATTGAAATGCGCCCCCTTTGGCCAAAACTAACAAAATATGTATAATGAGACATACTGTAATAACTTGAAGTAAATAATGATTTTGGTAGCCATCCACAAGCTTCTGCTTGAATTTTTTTTTACCACAAAATTGGTGCAGTTCAGCTAAATGTGTTGCTTTTCTGACATGGACTTGTTTCTTCAGCATTGTCCACACGTTTACCGTATTTTCCGCACTATTAGCCGCACCTAAAAACCACAAATTTACTCAAAAGCTGACAGTGCGGCTTATAACCCGGTGCGCTTTATATATGGATTAATATTAAGATTCATTTTCATAAAGTTTCGGTCTCGCAACTACGGTAAACAGCCGCCATCTTTTTTCCCCCGTAGAAGAGGAAGTGCTTCTTCTTCTACGCAAGCAACCGCCAAGGTAAGCACCCGCCCCCATAGAACAGGAAGCGCTTCTTCTTCTACTGTAAGCAACCACCCGCCCGCGTAGAAGAAGAAAAAGCGCGCGGATATTACCGTACGTTTCATTTCCTTTGTGTGTTTACATCTGTAAAGACCACAAAATGGCTCCTACTAAGCGACAGGGATCCGGTTCATGAAAAGACGCAATCTCTCCATCCGCACACGGACTACTATTTCACAGCAACTGCCTAAAGACTTTCAAGAAAAGCTGGCTACTTTCCGTGCATATTGTAAAAACAAGATCGCTGAAAAAAAGATCCGGCCAGAGAACATTATCAACATGGACGAGGTTCCGCCGACTTTTGATATTCCTGTGAACCGCACTGCGGATACAACGGGAGCACGTACGGTGAATATTCGCACCACAGGGAATGAGAAGTCATCCTTCACTGTGGTTCTAGCTTGCCATGCTAATGGCCAGAAACTTCCACCCATGGTGATGTTCAAAAGGAAGACCTTGCCAAAAGAGACCTTTCCAGCCGGCGTCATCATAAAAGCTAACTCGAAGGGATGGATGGATGAAGAAAAGATGAGCGAGTGGTTAAGGGAAGTTTACGCGAAGAGGCCGGCTGGCTTTTTTCACGCAGCTACGTCCATGTTGATATACGACTCCATGCGCGCCCACATCACGCTGGTTTTTAATATATTATTCAAGTTTGACTGACCTATCCGACTGTTTTTTTGACATTCCTTTAGCGCAGTTAGATGCGGCTTATAACACGGGGCGGCTTATAGGTGGACAAAGTTTTGAAATATGCCGTTCATTGAAGGCGCGGCTTTTAACCCAGGGCGGCTTATGGTGCGGAAAATACGGTAAGTCAGGACTTTGGGAAGGCCATTCTAAAACCTTCATTCCAGCGTAATTTAGCCATTCCTTTGCAACTTTTGAGGTGTGTTTGGGGTCGTTGTCCTGTTGGAACACCCAACTGCGCCCAAGACCCAACCTCCGGGCTGATGGTTTTAGCTTGTCCTGAAGAATTTGGAGGTAATCCTCCTTTTTCATTGTCCCATTTAAAGCAGCAGTTCCATTGGCAGCAAAAAAAAAGGCCCAGAGCATAATACTACCACCACCATGCTTGACGGTAGGAATGGTGTTCCTGGGATTAAAGGCCTCCAAACATATTGCTGGGTATTGTGGCCAAACAGCTCCATTTTTGTTTCATCTGACATCACATGGACAAAGATAAGACCTTCTGGAGGAAAGTTCTGTGAGGACTGCACCTGGCAGGTAATGCCAATTCTGAGTGTAAATTCATAAACAAGTAAAGATTGGTGGTGTTATCCTCCAGTCCTGTAGGGGGCAGTAACACAGGTGCCTCAATGTTTAATAATAATAATAATAATAATAGATTTTATTTGTAAAAAGCACTTTACATTGAGTAAACAACCTCAAAGTGCTACAGTGTATTAAAAAAAAAAAAAAAAAAAAAAATATATATATATATATATATAAATTAATAATACTAATAATAAATAAATAAAAATAAAAAGATTTAAAAATAAAATAAAAACTAGAACAGCCAAATAGCTAAAACTAGTATGCATATATCTAAAAAAAAAAAAAAGAAGTTTTTTTTAAAAAGAAGGGTTTTTAAGCCTTTTTAAAAAAAGCATCCACAGTCTGTGGTGCCCTCAGGTGGTCAGGGAGAGCGTTCCACAGGCTGGGAGCGGCGGATGTTCTTGCTGGGGATCCCGACAAGAAGTGCGTCGCAGTAGTCCAGCCTGGGGTTTGTCGTCCTTTTTCCCGCCATCGCAATTTTGTTACGGTTTAGTTTCATTTCCAAAACTCCGCTGCCCCTAGCGTCAATGCTAAGCTAATCGGCGTCTCTCTCTCTCTCTGTCGATCAGGTGATCGAGTTCGACGACGGCTCGGGCTCCGTCCTCCGCATCCAGCCGCTGAGGACCCACCGCGACGAGGCCATCTACGAGTGCACGGCCGCCAACAGCGCGGGCGAGATCAACACCAGCGCCAAGCTCACCGTCCTGGAAGGTGAGTCCCGCGAGCGAAAATACGGAAATATCCAAATATGACATCTTTGCGCTCAAATATCAAATCAAAAACATTCATACTTTTGATACTTTAGTTCAGGGCCGTCCAAACTTCTCCACCGAGGGCCGCATACTGAAAAGTCAAAGTAAGGGGGGGCATATTGATATATATATATATATATATATATATATATATATATATATATATATGTATGTGTGGGGGAAAAAAATCACAAGACTATTTCATCTCTACAGGCCTGTTTCATGAGGGGGGGTACCCTCAATCATCAGGAGATTTTAATGGGAGCATTCGCATACCATGGTTTATATAGGGCACAGAGTGGGTGGGTACAGGCTGGCGTAGGGGCGTGGTGATTGGCTCATGTGTTACCTAGGAGGTGTTTCCGTCTATGGCGGCATGCTGTTACAATTTCGCTGCGCTTGTTGAGGGATGACAGGTCTGGACGGTAAATAATAAACAGTTTCTCTTTCAAGCATAGGTTGCATCTTTTATTACCACTATTGTAAGGTGTGCTGGATGCAAGAATTTGCCATGTTATTGAATATTCAACATTATTGTCTTTGAGGTCCCAAATGTGTTTGCTGAGTTCTGTGGTATTTCGCAGGTTTTTGTTCCTGAAAGAAGCCTTGTGATTGTTCCATCTGGTTTTGAATTCTCCCTCGGTTAATCCTACATATGTGTCGGATGTGTTAATGTCCTTGCGTATTACCTTAGATTGGTAGACAACTGATGTTTGTAAGCACCCCCCGTTGAGAGGGCAATCAGGTTTCTTTCGACAGTTACAGCCTTTGTTGGTTTTGGAGTCGCTCTGTCTGGGGGCCGACGGCTCATTTGCAATTGTTTTGTTGTGGTTTGAGATGATTTGTTGTATATTGTTCATGCAGCTGTAGCTCAATTTAATGTTGTTCTTGTTGAATACTTTTCTTAGGCTGTTGCCTTTGGGAAAGTGTTTGTCAATCAGATTGAGGAATTTGTGTCCAATGTTAGTTGAGACGTTTTTGCTGTATGGGGGGTTGTACCAGATGATGTCGTTTCGTTTTCTGTTCTTTTTTGGCTGGTTTCCTGGCGTGGGTTCATAGGTGAGGGTGAAATTGTATCCGCTTTCATCAAGGGCTTTTTGGTACGGGGGGGTTGCTTGGTCAAATTCAGCTTTGCTAGATGACAGCATCGATAGCCTTTTATTGATTCCGTCCGGTAGGTATTCTTTTCGTGGTGGTGGGTGGGTGGTTGCTGTCATGGTGCACGTATTGGAGTGTTGTGTTGGGTTTCGTGAATGGTTGGTAGCTGTTATTTCTCAAGTTGAAAGTGACGTCAAGGAAGTTGACGGTTTGCTTGTTGGCTTCAATCGTGATCCGTAGGCCGTTCTCTTTGAAAATTTGGCATATGCGCTTCTTGGTATTCTCGCTGCTCCTTGGCGAGGCGCGACACACTGCCAGTCCGTCATAAATGGGTTAATCACGGTAAATACCAAGGTTCAGATTGAGGCTAGCGAGCTGGGAGAGGAGGAAACTGTATATATATATATATATATATATATATATATATATATATACATATATATATATATATATTTTTTTTTTTTTAAGTGATAAAAACAGATATTGTGTCAGCTTTGCATTATAGATGACTCAGCATATTAACATGAATTAATAGTTAGGACATTTCACCTTTTTCCTCATTATTTTTTTCTTGCTCTTTTTCTTACACTTTTAATGTTGTTTTTTCATACTGAAAAGTCAAGTAGTGGGGGCCATTTTGGTATATATTTTTTTAAATAAAAAAAAAATGCTTTCAAACAGATATTTATATTTAAAGACACAACTTTGTTAGAGGTGACTAAGTACATTATTATTAAATATTAGTTAAACATTTTCAGCTTTTTCTCATTACATACCCGGTTGTTGTTTTTTTGCTCTTTTTCTTACACTTTTAATATTGTTTTTCCCCCTGTAAGAATAGAATAATATTAATAATACTACTACTAATAATCATAATATGATTGTAAATTATGTTACACATTTAAGTGTTTATTATGGTTTTTGTATTTTTTCAAATTAATAGTTAGTGTTATCTATTTTTTTAAATTAAATAAATAAACTTTGTTTGTATTTTAAGTATATTGTATTTTTATTTTGAAGGCTTTTTCACTGAAAAGTTAAGAATCGGGCGGGGCCATTTTGGTATTATTTTTTATTTTTTTTAAATTGTTTTAAACAGATATTATATATATTTAAAGAAAAATCGTTGTTAGAGGTGACTAAGTACATTATTATTAAATATTAGTTAAACATTTTCAGTTTTTTCTCATTATATACTGATTTTTTTTTTGCTCTTTTTCTTAGAATTTTAATGTTTTTTTCCCTTTGAGAATAGAATAACAATAATAATAATAATAATAATAATAATATGTTGTGTAACTGCATTACCTAGTGTGTTAAAAATGATGCCTGTTCAAAAAAATAAAAATAAAAAAATAAATAAAAGTTTGTGTACATTCAATTTTTTGGTATGGTTGTTGTAATTTTTCAAATTAATTAATTCAGAATTTTTGTATTATTTTATTTTTTTTAAACTAACTAACTAAACTTTGCTTGTATTTTAAGTGTATTCTATTTTTTATTTTGAAAGCTTCTAATATTTCAGACCAGAAGTGTCTAAACTTTTTCCACCAATGGGGGGCCATTTTTATTTTATTTTTTTAAATAAAAAAAACCAACGCTTTTAACAGATATTTTATATATTTAAAGACAAAACCTTGTTGCATTAGTTTATTATTATTCTATATTAGTTAAAAATGTTCTGTTTTTTGTCATTAGATTCCGATTTTTTTTGCTCTTTTCTTACACTTTTAATGTTGTTTTTTCATACTGAAAAGTCAAGTAGTGGGGGCCATTTTGGTATATATTTTTTTAAATAAAAAAAATGCTTTCAAATAGATATTTATATTTAAAGACACAACTTTGTTAGAGGTGACTAAGTACATTATTATTAAATATTAGTTAAACATTTTCAGCTTTTTCTCATTACATACCCGTTTTTTTTTTGTTGTTGCTCTTTTTCTTACACTTTTAATATTGTTTTTTCCCCTGTAAGAATAGAATAATAGTAATAATACTACTACTAATAATCATAATATGATTGTAAATTATGTTACACATTTAAGTGTTTATTATGGTTTTTGTATTTTTTCAAATTAATAGTTAGTGTTATCTATTTTTTTAAATTAAATAAATAAACTTTGTTTGTATTTTAAGTATATTGTATTTTTTATTTTGAAGGCTTTTTCACTGAAAAGTTAAGAATCAGGGGGGCCATTTTGGTATTATTTTTATTTATTTTTTTAAATTGTTTTAAACAGATATTATATATATTTAAAGAAAAAACGTTGTTATAGGTGACTAAGTACATTATTATTAAATATTAGTTAAACATTTTCAGTTTTTTCTCATTATATACTGATTTTTTTTTTTGCTCTTTTTCTTAGAATTTTAATGTTTTTTTCCCTTTGAGAATAGAATAACAGTAATAATAATAATAATAATAATATGTTGTGTAACTGCATTACCTAGTGTGTTAAAAATGATGCCTGTTCAAAAAAATAAAAATAAATAAGTAAATAAAAGTTTGTGTACATTCAATTTTTTGGTATGGTTGTTGTAATTTTTCAAATTAATTAATTCAGATTTTTTTTTTATTATTATTTTTTTTTAAACTAACTAACTTAACTTTGCTTGTATTTTAAGTGTATTCTATTTTTTATTTTGAAAGCTTCTAATATTTCAGACCAGAAGTGTCGAAACTTTTTCCACCAATGGGGGGTCATTTTTATTTTTATTTTTTTAATTAAAAAAAACGCTTTAAACAGATATTTTATATATAAAGACAAAACCTTGTTGCATTAGTATATTATTATTCTATATTAGTTAAAAATGTTGTTTTTTGTCATTAGAGTCCGATTTATTTGCTCTTTTCTAAACTTTTAATGTTGTTTTTTACCCTGTAAAAATAGAATAATAGTAATAATACTACTACTAATAATAATATGATTGTGTAACTGCATGGCCTAGTGTGTCAAAAATGATGCCTGTTCAAAAATGTTACACATTACATCTTTTAATATGGTTGTTGTAATTTTTCAAATTAATTTGAATTTTTTAAATTATTTTATTTTTTTAAACTAACTCAACTTTGCTTGTTTTTTTAAGTGTATTCAATTTTTTGTTTTGAAAGCTTCTAATATTTCAGATCAGAAGTGTCTAAACTTTTTCCACCAATGGGGGGCCATTTTTATTTATTTTTTTTAATTAAAAAAAACGCTTTAAACAGATATTTTATATATTCAAAGACAAAACCTTGTTGCATTAGTATATTATTATTCTATATTAGTTAAAAATGTTCTGTTTTTTGTCATTAGATTCCGATTTTTTTGCTCTTTTCTTACACTTTTAATGTTGTTTTTTTACCCTGTAAAAATAAAATAATAGTAATAATAATACTACTACTAATAATAATATGATTGTGTAACTGCATAGCCTAGTGTGTCAAAAATGATGCCTGATCTTTTAATATGGTTGTTGTAATTTTTCAAATTAATTATAATTTTTTTATTATTTTATTTTTTCAAACTAACTCAACTTTGCTTGTTTTTTAAGTGTATTAAATTTTTTGTTTTGAAAGCTTCTAATATTTCAGATCAGAAGTGTCTAAACTTTTTCCACCAATTAGTTCATTTTTATTTATTTATTTTAATTAAAAAAAAACACTTTAAACAGATATTTTATATATTTAAAGACAAAACCTTGTTGCATAAGTATATTATTATTCTATATTAGTTAAAAATGTTTTCTCATTAGAGTCCAATTTTTTGCTTTTTTCTTAAATTTTTTAATATTGCTTTTTTCCTTTTTGGTCTAACAGTAGCTCTTATTAATTAATTATTCTAAGGCTTTTATTATTTTACATATTTCCTTTTTTTTTTTTATGGTTTGAAACACCATTTTTGTGTACTTTGTAGGATTTTTTTTCTGTTGTATTAGCTCGGCCACGACCTAGTTGTATTCCTTATGCTATGTTCTTATTATACATGTTAATAGTATATTTACACAAATAGGTGCACCTTTTACCTCAGCCTGAATTGAACTCGGTATCGGACGGGGACTAAAAATCACTGTGGTCACGTGACCCGGCGGTGGCGTTCCACGTGTCAGGATCTTGGCGAGGAATGTGCTTCTTCTAGGAATGTCTGCAGACAGACAAGTGGAGCTCGCGCCGCAGGCAACGCTCATCCCAAACCCGAGCATGTAGTCCTCGGTCTAATTGATGGACTGACTCTCACACGCCCGCACAAGCTGCTGCTAACCACCCAGGAGCCTATTAGACTTCCTCCATAACGTCTGCTCGCCCGCCCCAGGCTCCGCAGCTTCTTCATGCAAACAAACACGAAACTTTGTCCACCTATAAGCCGCCCCGTGTTATAAGCCGCATCTAACTGCGCTAAAGGAATGTCAAAAAAACAGTCAGATAGGTCAGTCAAACTTTAATAATATATTAAAAACCAGCGTGATGTGGGCGTGCATGGAGTCGTATATCAACATGGACGGAGCTGCGTGAAAAAAGTCAGCCGGCCTCTTCGCGTAAACTTACCTTAACTCATCTTTTCTTCATCCATCCATCCCTTCGAGTTAGCTTTTATGATGACGCCGGCTGGAAAGGTCTCTTTTGGCAAGGTCTTCCTTTTGAATATCACCATGGGTGGAAGTTTCTGGCCATTAGCATGGCAAGCTAGAACCACAGTGAAGGATGACTTCTCATTCCCTGTGGTGCGAATATTCTAATCTAACATAATAGTGTGAGAGTCCAGTCCATAGTGGATCTAACATAATAGTGTGAGAGTCCAGTCCATAGTGGATCTAACATAATAGTGTGAGAGTCCAGTCCATAGTGGATCTAACATAATAGTGAGAGTCCAGTCCATAGTGGATTTAACATAATAGTGAGAGTCCAGTCCATAGTGGATCTAACATAATAGTGAGAGTCCAGTCCATAGTGGATCTAACATAATAGTGTGAGAGTCCAGTCCATAGTGGATCTAACATAATAGTGAGAGTCCAGTCCATAGTGGATCTAACATAATAGTGTGAGAGTCCAGTCCATAGTGGATCTAACATAATAGTGTGAGAGTCCAGTCCATAGTGGATCTAACATAATAGTGTGAGAGTCCAGTCCATAGTGGATCTAACATAATAGTGAGAGTCCAGTCCATAGTGGATCTAACATAATAGTGTGAGAGTCCAGTCCATAGTGGATCTAACATAATAGTGTGAGAGTCCAGTCCATAGTGGATCTAACATAATAGTGTGAGAGTCCAGTCCATAGTGGATCTAACATAATAGTGTGAGAGTCCAGTCCATAGTGGATCTAACATAATAATGAGAGTCCAGTCCATAGTGGATCTAACATAATAGTGAGAGTCCAGTCCATAGTGGATCTAACATAATAGTGAGAGTCCAGTCCATAGTGGATCTAACATAATAGTGTGAGAGTCCATAGTGGATCTAACATAATAGTGTGAGAGTCCAGTCCATAGTGGATCTAACATAATAGTGTGAGAGTCCAGTCCATAGTGGATCTAACATAATAGTGGGAGTCCAGTCCATAGTGGATCTAACATAATAGTGTGAGAGTCCAGTCCATAGTGGATCTAACATAATATTGTGAGAGTCCAGTCCATAGTGGATCTAACATAATATTATGAGAGTCCAGTCCATAGTGGATCTAACATAATAGTGTGAGAGTCCAGTCCATAGTGGATCTAACATAATGGTGTGAGAGTCCAGTCCATAGTGGATCTAACATAATAGTGTGAGAGTCCAGTCCATAGTGGATCTAACATAATAGTGTGAGAGTCCAGTCCATAGTGGATCTAACATAATAGTGTGAGAGTCCAGTCCATAGTGGATCTAACATAATAGTGTGAGAGTCCAGTCCATAGTGGATCTAACATAATAGTGAGAGTCCAGTCCATAGTGGATCTAACATAATAGTGAGAGTCCAGTCCATAGTGGATCTAACATAATAGTGTGAGAGTCCAGTCCATAGTGGATCTAACATAATAGTGTCAGAGTCAAGTCCATAGTGGATCTAACATAATAGTGTGAGAGTCCAGTCCATAGTGGATCTAACATAATAGTGTGAGAGTCCAGTCCATAGTGGATCTAACATAATAGTGTGAGAGTCCAGTCCATAGTGGATCTAACATAATAGTGTGAGAGTCCAGTCCATAGTGGATCTAACATAATAGTGTGAGAGTCCAGTCCATAGTGGATCTAACATAATAGTGAGAGTCCAGTCCATAGTGGATCTAACATAATAGTGAGAGTCCAGTCCATAGTGGATCTAACATAATAGTGTGAGAGTCCAGTCCATAGTGGATCTAACATAATAGTGTGAGAGTCCAGTCCATAGTGGATCTAACATAATAGTGTGAGAGTCCAGTCCATAGTGGATCTAACATAATAGTGTGAGAGTCCAGTCCATAGTGGATCTAGCATAATAGTGTGAGAGTCCAGTCCATAATGGATCTAACATAATAGTGAGAGTCCAGTCCATAGTGGATCTAACATAATAGTGAGAGTCCAGTCCATAGTGGATCTAACATAATAGTGTGAGAATCCAGTCCATAGTGGATCTAACATAATAGTGAGAGAGTCCAGTCCATAGTGGATCTAACATAATAGTGTGAGAGTCCAGTCCATAGTGGATCTAACATAATAGTGTCAGAGTACAGTCCATAGTGGATCTAACATAATAGTGTGAGAGTCCAGTCCATAGTGGATCTAACATAATAGTGTGAGAGTCCAGTCCATAGTGGATCTAACATAATAGTGTGAGAGTCCAGTCCATAGTGGATCTAACATAATAGTGAGAGAGTCCAGTCCATAGTGGATCTAACATAATAGTGTGAGAGTCCAGTCCATAGTGGATCTAACATAATAGTGTGAGAGTCCAGTCCATAGTGGATCTAACATAATAGTGAGAGTCCAGTCCATAGTGGATCTAACATAATAGTGAGAGTCCAGTCCATAGTGGATCTAACATAATAGTGTGAGAGTCCAGTCCATAGTGGATCTAACATAATAGTGTGAGAGTCCAGTCCATAGTGGATCTAACATAATAGTGTGAGAGTCCAGTCCATAGTGGATCTAGCATAATATTGTGAGAGTCCAGTCCATAGTGGATCTAACATAATAGTGTGAGAGTCCAGTCCATAATGGATCTAACATAATAGTGAGAGTCCAGTCCATAGTGGATCTAACATAATAGTGAGAGTCCAGTCCATAGTGGATCTAACATAATAGTGTGAGACTTCAGTCCATAGTGGATCTAACATAATAGTGTGAGACTTCAGTCCATAGTGGATCTAACATAATAGTGTGAGAGTCCAGTCCATAGTGGATCTAACATAATAGTGTGAGAGTCCAGTCCATAGTGGATCTAACCTAATAGTGTGAGAGTCCAGTCCATAGTGGATCTAACATAATAGTGTGAGAGTCCAGTCCATAGTGGATCTAACATAATAGTGTGAGAGTCCAGTCCATAGTGGATCTAACATAATAGTGAGAGACTTCAGTCCATAGTGGATCTAACATAATAGTGTGAGAGTCCAGTCCATAGTGGATCCAACATAATAATGTGAGAGTCCAGTCCATAGTGGATCTAACATAATAGTAAGAGAGTCCAGTCCATAGTGGATCTAACATAATAGTGTGAGAGTCCAGTCCATAGTGGATCTAACATAATAGTGTGAGAGTCCAGTCCATAGTGGATCTAACATAATATTGTGAGAGTCCAGTCCATAGTGGATCTAACATAATAGTGTGAGAGTCCGGTCCATAGTGGATCTAACATAATATTGTGAGAGTCCAGTCCATAGTGGATCTAACATAATAGTGTGAGAGTCCAGTCCATAGTGGATCTAGCATAATATTGTGAGAGTCCAGTCCAAAGTGGATCTAACCTAATAGTGAGAGTCCAGTCCATAGTGGATCTAACATAATAGTGTGAGAGTCCAGTCCATAGTGGATCTAACATAATAGTGAGAGTCCAGTCCATAGTGGATCTAACATAATAGTGAGAGTCCAGTCCATAGTGGATCTAACATAATAGTGTGAGAGTCCAGTCCATAGTGGATCTAACATAATAGTGTGAGAGTCCAGTCCATAGTGGATCTAACATAATAGTGAGAGTCCAGTCCATAGTGGATCTAACATAATAGTGAGAGTCCAGTCCATAGTGGATCTAACATAATAGTGAGAGAGTCCAGTCCATAGTGGATCTAACATAATAGTGTGAGAGTCCAGTCCATAGTGGATCTAACATAATAGTGTGAGAGTCCAGTCCATAGTGGATCTAACATAATAGTGAGAGAGTCCAGTCCATAGTGGATCTAACATAATAGTGTGAGAGTCCAGTCCATAGTGGATCTAACATAATAGTGTGAGAGTCCAGTCCATAGTGGATCTAACATAATAGTGTGAGAGTCCAGTCCATAGTGGATCTAACATAATAGTGTGAGAGTCCAGTCCATAGTGGATCTAACATAATAGTGTGAGAGTCCAGTCCATAGTGGATCTAACATAATAGTGAGAGTCCAGTCCATAGTGGATCTAACATAATAGTGTGAGAGTCCAGTCCATAGTGGATCTAACATAATAGTGAGAGTCCAGTCCATAGTGGATCTAACATAATAGTATGAGAGTCCAGTCCATAGTGGATCTAACATAATAGTGAGAGTCCAGTCCATAGTGGATCTAACATAATAGTGAGAGTCCAGTCCATAGTGGATCTAACATAATAGTATGAGAGTCCAGTCCATAGTGGATCTAACATAATAGTGTGAGAGTCCAGTCCATAGTGGATCTAACATAATATTGTGAGAGTCCAGTCCATAGTGGATCTAACATAATAGTGAGAGAGTCCAGTCCATAGTGGATCTAACATAATAGTGTGAGAGTCCAGTCCATAGTGGATCTAACATAATATTGTGAGAGTCCAGTCCATAGTGGATCTAACATAATAGTGAGAGAGTCCAGTCCATAGTGGATCTAACATAATAGTGTGAGAGTCCAGTCCATAGTGGATCTAACATAATAGTGTCAGAGTACAGTCCATAGTGGATCTAACATAATAGTGAGAGTCCAGTCCATAGTGGATCTAACATAATAGTGTGAGAGTCCAGTCCATAGTGGATCTAGCATAATATTGTGAGAGTCCAGTCCAAAGTGGATCTAACCTAATAGTGAGAGTCCAGTCCATAGTGGATCTAACATAATAGTGTGAGAGTCTAGTCCATAGTGGATCTAACATAATAGTGAGAGTCCAGTCCATAGTGGATCTAACATAATAGTGTGAGAGTCCAGTCCATAGTGGATCTAACATAATAGTGTGAGAGTCCAGTCCATAGTGGATCTAACATAATAGTGTGAGAGTCCAGTCCATAGTGGATCTAACATAATAGTGTGAGAGTCCAGTCCATAGTGGATCTAACATAATAGTGAGAGTCCAGTCCATAGTGGATCTAACATAATAGTATGAGAGTCCAGTCCATAGTGGATCTAACATAATAGTGAGAGAGTCCAGTCCATAGTGGATCTAACATAATAGTGAGAGAGTCCAGTCCATAGTGGATCTAACATAATAGTGAGAGTCCAGTCCATAGTGGATCTAACATAATAGTGAGAGTCCAGTCCATAGTGGATCTAACATAATAGTGTGAGAGTCCAGTCCATAGTGGATCTAACATAATAGTGTGAGAGTCCAGTCCATAGTGGATCTAACATAATAGTGTGAGAGTCCAGTCCATAGTGGATCTAACATAATAGTGTGAGAGTCCAGTCCATAGTGGATCTAACATAATAGTGAGAGTCCAGTCCATAGTGGATCTACCATAATAGTGTGAGAGTCCAGTCCATAGTGGATCTAACATAATAGTGTGAGAGTCCAGTCCATAGTGGATCTAACATAATAGTGTGAAAGTCCAGTCCATAGTGGATCTAACATAATATTGTGAGAGTCCAGTCCATAGTGGATCTAACATAATAGTGAGAGAGTCCAGTCCATAGTGGATCTAACATAATAGTGTGAGAGTCCAGTCCATAGTGGATCTAACATAATAGTGTGAGAGTCCAGTCCATAGTGGATCTAACATAATAGTGAGAGAGTCCAGTCCATAGTGGATCTAACATAATAGTGCGAGAGTCCAGTCCATAGTGGATCTAACATAATAGTGTGAGAGTCCAGTCCATAGTGGATCTAACATAATAGTGAGAGAGTCCAGTCCATAGTGGATCTAACATAATAGTGTGAGAGTCCAGTCCATAGTGGATCTAACATAATAGTGTGAGAGTCCAGTCCATAGTGGATCTAACATAATAATGAGAGTCCAGTCCATAGTGGATCTAACATAATAGTGAGGGTCCAGTCCATAGTGGATCTAACATAATAGTGAGGGTCCAGTCCATAGTGGATCTAACATAATAGTGTGAGAGTCCGGTCCATAGTGGATCTAACATAATATTGTGAGAGTCCAGTCCATAGTGGATCTAACATAATAGTGAGAGTCCAGTCCATAGTGGATCTAACATAATAGTGTGAGAGTCCGGTCCATAGTGGATCTAACATAATATTGTGAGAGTCCAGTCCATAGTGGATCTAACATAATAGTGTGAGAGTCCAGTCCATAGTGGATCTAGCATAATATTGTGAGAGTCCAGTCCAAAGTGGATCTAACATAATAGTGTGAGAGTCCAGTCCATAGTGGATCTAGCATAATATTGTGAGAGTCCAGTCCAAAGTGGATCTAGCATAATATTGTGAGAGTCCAGTCCAAAGTGGATCCAACCTAATAGTGAGAGAGTCCAGTCCATAGTGGATCTAACATAATAGTGAGAGTCCAGTCCATAGTGGATCTAACGTATTAGTGAGAGTCACCTGGGGTAGGCTCCAGCTTACCCACGACTCTAACGAGGATCTAGAAAATGGATGTATAGTCTTTAGTTGACTTTTTCCGTCATCTGCTTTTGCTGTGGACGAATTACCGCGGCCTTTCTGGGTGGCACCGTCGTCACGGCGACCGCCCAGCCCGGTGTAAAGTGACCTCTGGCCCCCAACAGCCCCCTTTTGAGGTCTAGCTTGGGCGCCTGAGTCCACACCTGTTTCTGCTGAGGGGTCACGACCTCCCCGGTGTGGTTGCCACTTTCTCTGCCGGGTGTGGGGGGGGGGCTCGCATGTTTGCACGCGCGGCCGTGCGCTGAGGCACGCCACGCAGGGCAAGGGCACGACCTTCAAGGGCTCAAAATGTCACAAGAATCTATTTGTCTCGAAATTGTTGTCAGTGAGCTATTGTATCCCCCTACGGTGTGTAGTGAAGCATGTTTAGCTATTCCTCGTCCTCCAGTGATAATGATACTTGTAATAAATTCACTTTATTTGACGCCTGAGGCCGTTTCAGTGTTATAACTTCACCTTTATCTTGACTTTTTACACCAAAATGCCGTCCATTCTCCCTTTTCTGGCTACACACTGTGTCTGCTTGTAAGTACTCTGTGTGTGTGCGCTGCCCAACATGCTCCTCTACTCGTAAAACCGTGACGACATTATGAGGGACAAACTGTAAAAATGGATTATTAATCTACTTGTTCATTTACTGTTAAAATCTGCTTATTTTCTCTTTTAACATGTTCTATCTACACTTCTGTTAAAATGTAATAATCACTTATTCTTCTCTTCTTTGATACTTTACATTAGTTTTGGATGATACCACACATTTAGGTATCGATCCGATACCAAGTAGTTACAGGATCATATTCAAAGTCCTCATGTGTCCAGGGACATATTTCCTGAGTTTATAAACATAACATGAATTTTTTTAAAAAAGGGAAAAAGATTTTGTGACGCTAAAAAATATCAATGTAATCATAGTAGTATCGACTAGATTGTACTTGATATCACTACAGTGGATGTCAGGTGTAGATCCACCCATGGCGTTTGTTTACATTGTGACGCCGGTGAGCTATTGTATCCTCCTACGGTGTGTAGTGAAGCATGTTTAGCTATTCCTCGTCCTCCAGTGATAATGATACTTGTAATAAATTCACTTTATTTGATGCCTGAGGGCGTTTTAGAGTTATAACTTCACCTTTATCTTTACTTTTTACACCAAAATGCCGTCCATTCTCCCTTTTTCTGTCTACACACTGTGTCTGCTTGTAAGTACTCTGTGTGTGTGCGCTGCCCAACATGCTCCTCTGCTGGTAAAACCAGCAATGTCACGTCATGACGCGATGGTGCACCGTCATGCCCGTTGGGAAGTTTTCAAACAGAGTATAGTACCGATTTTGATTCATTAGTACTGCGATACTATACTAGTACCGGTATACCGTACAACCCTACCTTATAGGCAATGTCTTTACAGGTGATGCCTTTTTGGATAATATTCCGACAGGTAACAACATGGAAAACGACTTCCGGACGGCTTCGAAGCGATTCTGGACCACCATCCGCCGCCTCAGGAAGGGGAAGCAGTGCACTACCAACACCGTGTATGGCGAGGATGGTGTTCTGCTGACCTCGACTGCGGATGTTGTGGATCGGTGGAGGGAATACTTCGAAGACCTCCTCAATCCCACCAACACGTCTTCCTATGAGGAAGCAGTGCCTGGGGAGTCTGTGGTGGGCTCTCCTATTTCTGGGGCTGAGGTTGCTGAGGTAGTTAAAAAGCTCCTCAGTGGCAAGGCCCCGGGGGTGGATGAGATCCGCCCGGAGTTCCTTAAGGCTCTGGATGCTGTAGGGCTGTCTTGGTTGACAAGACTCTGCAGCATCGCGTGGACATCGGGGGCGGTACCTCTGGATTGGCAGACCGGGGTGGTGGTTCCTCTCTTTAAGAAGGGGAACCGGAGGGTGTGTTCTAACTATCGTGGGATCACACTCCTCAGCCTTCCCGGTAAGGTCTATTCAGGTGTACTGGAGAGGAGGCTACGCCGGATAGTCGAACCTCGGATTCAAGAGGAACAGTGTGGTTTTCGTCCTGGTCGTGGAACTGTGGACCAGCTCTATACTCTGGGCAGGGTCTTTGAGGGTGCATGGGAGTTTGCCCAACCAGTCTACATGTGCTTTGTGGACTTGGAGAAGGCATTCGACCGTGTCCCTCGGGAAGTCCTGTGGGGAGTGCTCAGAGAGTATGGGGTTTCGGACTGTCTGATTGTGGCGGTCCGCTCCCTGTATGATCAGTGTCAGAGCTTGGTTCGCATTGCCGGTAGTAAGTCGGACACGTTTCCGGTGAGGGTTGGACTCCGCCAAGGCTGCTCTTTGTCACCGATTCTGTTTATAACCTTTATGGACAGAATTCCTAGGCGCAGTCAAGGCGTTGAGGGGATCCGGTTTGGTGGCTGCAGGATTAGGTCTCTGCTTTTTGCAGATGATGTGGTCCTGATGGCTTCATCTGGCCAGGATCTTCAGCTCTCACCGGATCGGTTCGCAGCCGAGTCCATTGTTCTCGCCCGGAAAAGGGTGGAGTGCCATCTCCGGGTTGGGGAGGAGATCTTGCCCCAAGTGGAGGAGTTCAAGTACCTCGGAGTCTTGTTCAC
>NC_084565.2:42975000-42990000 GCF_033978685.3 Nerophis lumbriciformis
TTGCATCTAATAGACAATGTCTCATTTGTGGTGACATCTATCAAAATGAGGGTGGTCCCAAAAAGGAGGGATTTTTTAAATTGTCGCTTTTAAAAGTGCTCCTCCTCTGGTCAACATATGAAATAACAAGTGTGTGTAAGAAATTGAAATGCGCCCCCTTTGGCCAAAATTAATTAAAACAATTAAAATAAACATGTATATAAAGACATACTGTAATAACTTGAAGTAAATAATGAAGATTAAAAAACAATTACAAAGAAAAAATCCCCCCCCCCCTCAAAAAAGAATTCATTAAAAGCAGTCTTTTTCTCACAATGTGTCGACTTTTTTTTATTTTTTTAATTGGGAACAATTTCTCTTATTCTTTCTGTTTCTGTAATATTGCAATATTTTCTTGTAAAATTATTACTTTTTTTAATGTAAAATTATCACTTTTTAATGCAAAATGGTGACATTTGTCATATCGAAGGTCTGACTTTTATCACAAAATATTGCCAATTTTTTTGTTGTTCATGTAAAATAGTGACATTTTTAGAGTAAAATTCCGATTATTATTATAATATTGACAACATTTTGAGGTTTTCTTATAAAATTGTGACTTTTGTCGAGTAAAATTAGGACTGTTTTCATAAAATTGTCAACATTTTAAGCTTTTCTCGTAAAATTGCGACTGTTGTTGAGTAAAATTCCAACTTTTGTCATAATATTGCACAAATGTTCAGTTTTTCTTGTAAAATTTTGACTTGCGTTCAGTAAAATTACAACCTTTATTATAATACTGACAAAAGTTTTTCTTGTGAAATTCCAACTCATTTTTCACAACAAGCTTTTTTATATGTGCATAGTATGTATATATTATTAATGTTGTAAATACACTTCTTTATATATCTAGAAAGGCTGGTCCTAAAGAGGGAGGCATTTTTCTCAGGTCTCAAGAAGGTAACAAATACAAGAATGTGTGTGTGTGTGTGTGTGTGTGTGTGTGTGTGTGTGTGTGTGTGTGTGTGTGTGTGTGTGTGTGTGTGTGTGTGTGTGTGTGTGTGTGTGTGTGTTGATGGTGGTGAAATCAAAATGAGGGTGGTCCCAAAAAAGGAGGGATTTTTCAAATTCACTCTGTGTCGCTTTTAAAAGTGCTCCCTCTCTGGTCAACATATGAAATAACAAGTGTGTGGAACAAATTGAAATGCGCCCCCTTTGGCCAAAATTAATTAAAAAAAATTTAATAAAAATAAATATGTATATAGAGACATACTGTAATAACTTGAAGTAAATAATGAAGATTAAAAACCAATTACGAACAAAAAATTCAAAAAAAATAAAAATGAACTAAAAGTTTAGCTTTTTTATATGTGCATAGTATGTATATATTATTAATGTTGTAAATACACTTCTTTATATATCTAGAAAGGCTGGTCCTAAAAAGGGAGGCATTTTTCGGATGTCTTAAGAAGGTAACAAGAATGTGTGTGTGTGTGTGTGTGTGTGTGTGTGTGTGTGTGTGTGTGTGTGTGTGTGTGTGTGTGTGTGTGTGTGTGTGTGTGTGTGTGTGTGTGTGTGTTGATGGTGGTGAAATCAAAATGAGGGTGGTCCCAAAAAAGGAGGGATTTTTCAAATGGACTGTGTGTCGCTTTTAAAAGTGCTCCCTTTCTGGTCAACATATGAAATAACAAGTGTGTGTAACAAATTGAAATGCGCCCCCTTTGGCCAAAATTAATTAAAAAAAAAATAAATATTTATGTATATAGAGACATACTGTAATAACTAGAAGTAAATAATGAAGATTAAAAAACAATTACAAACAAAAAATTCAAAAAAAATAAAAATGAACTAAAAGTTTAGCTTTTTTATATGTGCATAGTATGTATATATTATTAATGTTGTAAATACACTTCTTTATATATCTAGAAAGGCTGGTCCTAAAGAGGGAGGCATTTTTCGGATGTCTTAAGAAGGTAACAAGAATGTGTGTGTGTGTGTGTGTGTGTGTGTGTGTGTGTGTGTGTGTGTGTGTGTGTGTGTGTGTGTGTGTGTGTGTGTGTGTGTGTGTGTGTGTGTGTGTGTGTGTGTGTGTGTGTGTGTGTGTGTGTGTGTGTGTTGATGGTGGTGAAATCAAAATGAGGGTGGTCCCAAAAAAGGAGGGATTTTTCAAATGGACTGTGTGTCGCTTTTAAAAGTGCTCCCTCTCTGGTCAACATATGAAATAACAAGTGTGTGTAACAAATTGAAATGCGCCCCCTTTGGCCAAAATTAATTACAAAAATATAAAATATGTATATAGAGACATACTGTAATAACTAGAAGTAAATAATGAAGATTAAAAAACAATTACAAACAAAAAATAAAAAATAAAAATAAAAATGAACTAAAAGTTTAGCTTTTTTATATGTGCATAGTATGTATATATTATTAATGTTGTAAATACACATCTTTATATATCTAGAAAGGCTGGTCCTAAAGAGGGAGGCATTTTTCGGATGTCTTAAGAAGGTAACAAGAATGTGTGTGTTCTTGTATTTCGAGCCTTCTTGAGACATGAAGAAGGAAAAGTATCTTCCATATGAGGAGGTGTGAACAAGTGATGACATAAATCAGTAACGTTGCATCTAATAGACAATGTCTCATTTGTGGTGACATCTATCAAAATGAGGGTGGTCCCAAAAAGGAGGGATTTTTTAAATTGTCGCTTTTAGAAGTGCTCCCTCTCTGGTCAACATATGAAATAACAAGTGTGTGTAAGAAATTGAAATGCGCCCCCTTTGGCCAAAATGAATTCAAAAAATTAAAATAAACATGTATATAAAGACATACTGTAATAACTTGAAGTAAACAATGAAGATTAAAAAACAATTACAAAGAAAAAATCCCCCCCCCTCAAAAAAGAATTCACTAAAAGCAGTCTTTTTCTCACAATGTGTCGACTTTTTTTAATTTTTTTAAATTGGGAACAATTTCTCTTATTCTTTCTGTTTCTGTAATATTGCAATATTTTCTTGTAAAATTATTACTTTTTTTATGTAAAATTATCACTTTTTAATGCAAAATGGTGACATTTGTCATATCGAAGGTCTGACTTTTATCACAAAATATTGCCAATTTTTTTGTTGTTCATGTAAAATAGTGACATTTTTAGAGTAAAATTATGACTTTAGTCATAATTTTTGCCAAGTAAAATTCCGATTATTATAATAATATTGACAACATTTTGAGGTTTTCTTATAAAATTGTGACTTTTGTCGAGTAAAATTAGGACTGTTTTCATAAAATTGTCAACATTTGAAGCTTTTCTCGTAAAATTGCGACTGTTGTTGAGTAAAATTCCAACTTTTGTCATAATATTGCACAAATGTTCCGTTTTTCTTGTAAAATGTTGACTTGCGTTGAGTAAAATTACAACCTTTATTATAATACTGACAAAAAAAACTCATTTTTCACAACAAGCTTTTTTATATGTGCATAGTATGTATATATTATTAATGTTGTAAATACACTTCTTTATATATCTAGAAAGGCTGGTCCTAAAGAGGGAGGCATTTTTCTCAGGTCTCAAGAAGGTAACAAATACAAGAATGTGTGTGTGTGTGTGTGTGTGTGTGTGTGTGTGTGTGTGTGTGTGTGTGTGTGTGTGTGTGTGTGTGTGTGTGTGTGTGTGTGTGTGTGTGTGTGTGTGTTGATGGTGGTGAAATCAAAATGAGGGTGGTCCCAAAAAAGGAGGGATTTTTCAAATGGACTGTGTGTCGCTTTTAAAAGTGCTCCCTTTCTGGTCAACATATGAAATAACAAGTGTGTGTAACAAATTGAAATGCGCCCCCTTTGGCCAAAATTAATAAAAAAAATAAAAAAAATATTTATGTATATAGAGACATACTGTAATAACTAGAAGTAAATAATGAAGATTAAAAAACAATTACAAACAAAAAATAAAAAATAAAAATAAAAATGAACTAAAAGTTTAGCTTTTTTATATGTGCATAGTATGTATATATTATTAATGTTGTAAATACACTTCTTTATATATCTAGAAAGGCTGGTCCTAAAGAGGGAGGCATTTTTCTCAGGTCTCAAGAAGGTAACAAATACAAGAATGTGTGTGTGTGTGTGTGTGTGTGTGTGTGTGTGTGTGTGTGTGTGTGTGTGTGTGTGTGTGTGTGTGTGTGTGTGTGTGTGTGTGTGTGTGTGTGTGTGTTGATGGTGGTGAAATCAAAATGAGGGTGGTCCCAAAAAAGGAGGGATTTTTCAAATTGACTGTGTGTCGCTTTTAAAAGTGCTCCCTCTCTGGTCAACATATGAAATAACAAGTGTGTGTAAGAAATTGAAATGCGCCCCCTTTGGCCAAAATTAATTTAAAAAAATTTAATAAAAATAAATATGTATATAGAGACATACTGTAATAACTAGAAGTAAATAATGAAGATTAAAAAACAATTACAAACAAAAAATAAAAAATAAAAATAAAAATGAACTAAAAGTTTAGCTTTTTTATATTTACATAGTATGTATGTATTATTAATGTTGTAAATACACATCTTTATATATCTAGAAAGGCTGGTCCTAAAGAGGTAGGCATTTTTCGGATGTCTTAAGAAGGTAACAAGAATGTGTGTGTGTGTGTGTGTGTGTGTGTGTGTGTGTGTGTGTGTGTGTGTGTGTTCTTGTATTTCTGCCTTTCTTGAGACATCAATAAGGAAAAGTATCTTCCATATGAACAAGTTAGGATCAAAATCATGGTCCCAAAACGGAAAACCATTGCATCTAATAGAGAGCCAAATACTAGAGTCTGTGAACATTGCTCCAAAGTCAGGATTTTTTTTGTGTGTGTAGAGGAGATAAAGAATGGCTGATAGTTGAGCGAGTGAATGTGTCCTTCAACACAGAAGATTCCATGTCTTCATTTGGTTCTGGGAGGACTAAAATGAGTGTGAGATTCCTCCTTTGACTCATAAAACCCTGCTGTGGGCTTGTTGACGTGCGTGTGAAGGAGCTACCGGAACCTGCGGCGAGGGTCCGTGTTCCCGCCCGGCGACCACACCCACCGCAGACCGGAGAAATTCCAGGACGGATATAAGAGCCACTCCGGTTTCAAAACATGTTGTGAACAAAGTGCGAACAAGAGGGCGACGACCATTCACGCCATCCCGCCTTGAAACCCGACCGCCTGCAGTCGGGTGGCAAAACAAAAGTGTGTGCGTGTGGATACTGAGGGTTTGGGCTAGTTTTCAGTCTCACCTGCGAAAGGTAATCTAATGCGATCTCGGTTTGGACTGCAAAGCGCTCGGCGGGGTTCCCTCCGTGTTTTCGGAGAGACTACAACGCAAATAAAAAAAAAAAAATGGAATGCTGGAGCACAGCAAAGACTTGCGGGTGGAAAACACGCAGCAGGAGAAGCTAGCACTTAGCCACAAGCTAGTTTGTGTTCTGTAAAGTTGTCTCGAGTCGATACTGATATCAGCAAAAAAAACAAGTATCGGATGGTATAGTTAGCATCCAAACACACCTGGTTGGTATTTTCCTGTGCTTTAATGAAGTCGTTTAAGCGCCAGCAGCTACACAACAGCTAAGCCCACAATAGCACACAAGCTAGACATTCGTAATAAGTGGTCCTAATTGAACAATGTTGCTTAAAACAGCACATTTGACAGCATAAACAACTATCAAATCATTATAGCATGCAAGCATGTCAGACATTATCCAGTAACAAATGTGTCCGCGTCATCCAGATTATTGAGTCATGATGTTAACGTGGGTATTTGGCCAATAGGTGTATGCCTAAAAACAATAAACACGCACACTTCAATTTAAAAACAGCATAAATCTGTCGAAAGTTGAGAGTTTTTCCACTCGATGAAACCTTTTCTAAAATTCCACACGAAAAAATAATCAAACTTGTGTTGTTATCGAATCGGATTAATAACGTATCAGCCAATACTCACAGCTCTAATATCGGTATCACACCACCTCAAGTATTCTGTGACTTAATAGGCCAATAGTAACACCTGATTGGAGGAATAGCGCCATCTATGGTAGTGGAAGCTGACATCCTTTGGCCGATAACGGTATTACACGAGTAGGTTTGTACGGTATACCAGAGGTGTGGACTCGAGTCACATGACTTGGACTCGAGTCAGACTCGAGTCATGAATTTGATGACTTTAGACTCGACTTGACAAAATGTAAAAAGACTTGCAACTCGACTTAGACTTTAACATCAATGACTTGTGACTTCACTTGGACTTGAGCCTTTTGAATTGACATGACTTGACATGACTTGCTACTTTCCCCAAAACCCAAAGATGAAAAAGTTATTCGGGAGCGCTCCGTATTTTTCATTGTGTACTTGTCTATCAGCGTTGCGTGTGTCAGCTGGTGTGCTCTCAGTACAACAGCCAATCAAATTAGATCTACTTTGTTTTCATCACACAGCATTCATCCAATCAAATTGCAGGAAGAAGACATGTCCAAACCACACGCCAGTGAACAAAAAATGATACCTAAAATAATTTTGTTTGGGTATAAAAATTACGAGGTGGTCAACACAAAACGGTTTGCAGTATGCAACACATGCGGTTCGAAAATGACTGATGGAGAGGCAACAACTTCCAACTTCGTCCGGCATTTGAAGTTGCACAAAGAAGGGTAAGTTTTGAATGTAAGATAACGTTTATTGGCTAAGTAACGTGACTTTTATTTGCTGTGTAGTTAAATCAGTGAGGCTGTAAACTCACTGCTAACGTTATAACGTTATTGCAAACACGGGAATCTGTTGCAGTTCACTACCTTATTCATACTTTTTGTTCAGTGATTTTTTTAAGCAGGGTTACGTTAGTCAATATATCACACGTAACGTTAGACGGCGGTCAGCAGCACCGCGTATTTTAGCCACCTAAAAAAAGACAAAAATAGTCAAATAAAGGTCAGTTAAAATGTATACTATATTATGAATATGTGTACCGTTTTAGCTAGCTTTCTGACATACTGTTGGTTGTTTACCTCAGTGGTCTCCAACCACCGGGCCGCGGCCCGGTACTGGTCCGTGGATCGATTGGTATCGGGCCGCACAAGAAATAATTTTTTTTTCTTTTCTTTTTTTAATTAAATCAACATAAAAAACACAAGATACACTTACAAGTAGTGCACCAACCCAAAACAACTCTCCCCCCCCTTTTGTTCTGGGCATTGAACATGAAGACTCTTCCTTCACTGTTCCGAGTGGCCATGAGAGTCTTGGCAGTGCCTGCCTCCAGTGCTCCAGTGGAGCGAGTTTTCAGCCATGGTGGCATCATACTACGCCCCCATCGTGCACAAATGACTGACAGACTCTTGGCTAATTTGGTCTTTTGCAGATGCAATGCAGCATAGGGCCCTGACATATAAAAAGTACAACTTTTTTGTTATGTTCACGTATATGTCATGTTTTTTCAATGTTAACACTTTTGTACAAATAAGTACTTTATTTTTCAATGTGTTTGTTCTGTAAAGGAATGAGTTAATGTTTAAAATGACTGGTTAATAGTGCTATTATAAAGTGCAATGTCAGCACAATTTTCTTTCCTGCAATTTAAAATGCACTTGTTTTAATAAATAAATACAGCGTTTGAAAAGCATACACAATCTGTGTTAATATATTAGTCTGTGGTTAAAAGGACTTGAAAGGACTCGAAACTCAAAATGCAGGACTTAGGACTTGACTTGAGACTTTCCAGTCTTGACTTTGGACTTGACTCGGGGCTTGCCTGTCTTGACTCGGGACTTGACTCGGACTTGAGGGCAAAGACTTGAGACTTACTTGTGACTTGCAAAACAATGACTTGGTCCCACCTCTGCGGTATACTAGTATAGTAGTGAAGTGAAGTGAATTATATTTATATAGCGTTTTTCTCTAGTGACTCAAAGCGCTTTTACATAGTGAAAGCCAATATCTAAGTTACAGTGTGGGTGTCACTGGGAGCAGGTGGGTAAAGTGTCTTGCCCAAGGACACAACGGCAGTGACTAGGATGGCGGAAGCGGGGATCGAACCTGGAACCCTCAAGATGCTGGCACGGCCGCTCTACCAACCGAGCTATACCGCCCCAGTAGTATCGCGGTACTAATGAATCAAAAACGGTACTATACTCTGTTTGAAAAGTACTGGTTCCCAGGCACGGTTTTTTACGAGTAGAGGAGCATGTTCGGCAGCGCGCACACACAGAGTACTTACAAGCAGACACAGTGTGTAGACAGAAAAGGGAGAATGGACACATTTTGGTGTGAAAAGTAAAGATAAAGGTGAAATTATAACGCTGAAACGCCCTCGGGCGTCAAATAAAGTGAATTTCTTACAAGTATTATTATCACTGGAGGAGGAGGAATAGCTAAACATGCTTCACTACACACCGTAGGAGGATACAATAGCTCACCGGCGTCACAATGTAAACAAACGCCATGGGTGGATCTACACCTGACATCCACTGTAGTGATATCAAGTACAATCTAGTCGATACTACTATGATTACATTGATATTTTTTATCGTCACAAAATCTTTTTCCCTTTTTTTTAAATTCATGTTATGTTTATAAACTCAGGAAATATGTCCACATGAGGACTTTGAATATGATCCTGTAACTACTTGGTATCGGATCGATACCTAAATGTGTGGTATCATCCAAAACTAACGTAAAGTATGAAAGAAGAGAAGAATACGTGATTATTACATTTTAACAGAAGTGTAGATAGAACATGTTAAAACAGAAAATAAGTGAACAAGTAGATTAATAATCCATTTTTACAGTTTGTCCCTCATAATGTCGTCACGGTTCTACGAGTAGAGGAGCATGTTCGGCAGCGCGCACACACAGAGTACTTACAAGCAGACACAGTGTGTCGACAGAAAAGGGAGAATGGACACATTTTGGTGTAAAAAGTAAAGATAAAGGTGAAGTTATAACGCTGAAACGCCCTCAGGCGTCAAATAAAGTGAATTTCTTACAAGTATCATTATCACTGGAGGACGAGGAATAGCTAAACATGCTTCACTACACACCGTAGGAGGATACAATAGCTCACCGGCGTCACAATGTAAACAAATGCCATGGGTGGATCTACACCTGACATCCACTGTAATGATACCAAGTACAGGAGTGTATCTATAGTCGATACTAATATGATTATTTTTAGTGTCACCAAATTTTAAAAAAATTCATATCATGTTTATAAAGTCAGTAAATATGTCCCTGGACACATGAGGACTTTGAATATGACCAATGTATGATCCTGTAACTACTTGGTATCGGATCGATACCTAAATGTGTGGTATCATCCAAAACTAATGTAAAGTTGTCATGACTTGATCTTGGGAGTTTGCTTTTCCGGGATGCAACGGAAAGTTGGCACGGGCGAGACGGGAATGAAGGTACATGATTTATTGAAACACTAGAACTACAAAAAAAGGATCAAACCAAAGCGCGCACAGTGGCGGAAACTATGAACAATTAAACAAAAACATAAACTGTGGCTTGATAAACAAAAACTTACTTGGCATGGAACCGGCATGAAAAAAGAGCAGCAAGGATCATAAGGGTGTGCAGAAGCATATATGGGGTGGGGGTCGTCAGGACGAACAACAGAAAATGAATGAACTTAAATACTATGGACATGATTAGTGAAAGCAGGTGCGTGACTCAAAACGTGAAACGGGTGCGTGACGTGACAGGTGAAAACTAATGGTTGCTATGGTGACAAACAAGAGTGCACAATGAGTCCAAACGTGGAACAGGTGAAACTAATGGGGTAATCATGCAAACAAGACAAGGGAGTGAAAAGCCAGAAACTAAACAAAACATGACTTAGAACAAAACATGATTACACAGACATGACAAAAGTGTGAAAGAAGAGAAGAATAAGTGATTATTACATTTTAACAGAAGTGTAGATAGAACATGTTAAAAGAGAAAATAAGCAGATATTAACAGTAAATGAACAAGTGGATTAATAATCCATTTTTTACAGTTTGTCCCTCATAAAGTGTACAAAATAATAGGTGTATAAATGACACAATACGTTACTAATTAGGAGTCTGTGCAATCTACTAATAAAAGTTCCAATCAATCAATCAAAAGTGTGAAGGAAAAAAGACCCTTTTTTATTTCAACCGTACATCCCGTCAAAAGCCTAAAGACTGACTGCACAGTTCCTGTCTTCACAATAAAAGTGCCGCTCCATCGCGCCTGCGCTTTCAAAACAAGAGTCTCCGAAAGCCAGCGCAAACAAGCTAGCAAGCTACGGAGTTTGCCGCCAATGTATTTCTTGTAAAGTGTATAAAAACGAATATGGAAGCTGGACAAATAAGAAGCCAAAAACCAACCACTTTCATGTGGTATTAGACAGAAAGGAGGAACTTTTTTTCTCCTCCATTTGAAAACGTGGATGTTATCATCACTACTGTCTGATTACAATCAATGCAAGTCATCAGAATCAGGTAATACACCAACTTATATTCTTGTCTTCATGAAAGAAATGTCAAGACTTGATCTTGGGAGTTTGCTTTTCCAGGATGCAACGGAAAGTTGGCACGGGCGAGACGGGAATTAAGGTACATGGCGGGTTTTAATATATCAATTTAATATATAAAAAAAAGGGATAAATGAAAGCGCGCACAGTGGCGGATAATAAACTATGAAACCAAAAGACTATAGCAAAAAGTACAAATGAAAAGCACGCACAGTGGCGGAGAATAAACTACGAAAAACAAAAAGATTATAAACATGGAACAAAAACTTACTTGGCTTGGACAAAAAAAGGAGCAGCGTGAACATGGCCATGAAACAATGGACAGAGCATAAATGTGGTGTGAGGTCGTCAGGCCGAACAACAGAAAATGAATGAACTTAAATACTATGGACATGATTAGTGAAAGCAGGTGCGTGACTCAAAACGTGAAACAGGTGCGTGACGTGACAGGTGAAAACTAATGGTTGCTATGGTGACCAGACAAGGGAGTGAAAAGACAGAAACTAAACAAAACATGACTTAAAACAAAACATGATAATACAGACATGACAAGAAAGGAATCTATATGTGTTAAACATGCATGTATATTCATTAAAACACCTTTAACATGTAAACAAAAACGGCAAAATAAATAAATATAAATTATATACTGTATATATCAATGTATGTATATATATATATATATATATATATATATATTTTTTTTTTTTAAATATATATATATATATATATATATATATATATTTATATATGTATATATATATTTTATATATATATATATATATATATATATATATATATATATATATATATATATATATATATATATATATATATATATATATATATATATATATATATATGTATGTGTGGGGAAAAAAAAATCACAAGACTATTTCATCTCTACAGGCCTGTTTCATGAGGGGGGGTACCCTCAATCGTCAGGAGATTTTAATGGGAGCATTCGCATACCATGGTTTATATAGGGCACAGAGTGGGTGGGTACAGGCTGGCCTAGGGGCGTGGTGATTGGCTCATGTGTTACCTAGGAGGTGTTTCCGTCTATGGCGGCATGTTGTTACAATTTCGCTGCGCTTGTTGAGGGATGACAGGTCTGGACGGTAAATAATAAACAGTTTCTCTTTCAAGCATAGGTTGCATCTTTTATTACCACTATTGTAAGGTGTGCTGGATGCAAGAATTTGCCATGTTATTGAATATTCAACATTATTGTCTTTGAGGTCCCAAATGTGTTTGCTGAGTTCTGTGGTATTTCGCAGGTTTTTGTTCCTGAAAGAAGCCTTGTGGTTGTTCCATCTGGTTTTGAATTCACCCTCGGTTAATCCTACATATGTGTCGGATGTGTTAATGTCCTTGCGTATTACCTTAGATTGGTAGACAACTGATGTTTGTAAGCACCCCCCGTTGAGGGGGCAATCAGGTTTCTTTCGACAGTTACATGCTTTGTTGGTTTTGGAGTCGTTCTGACTGGGGGTCGACGGCTCATTTGCAATTGTTTTGTTGTGGTTTGAGATGATTTGTCGTATATTGTTCATGCAGCTGTAGCTCAATTTGATGTTGTTCTTGTTGAATACTTTTCTTAGGTTGTTGTCTTTGGGAAAGTGTTTGTCAATCAGATTGAGGAATTTGTGTCCAATGTTCGTTGAGACGTTTTTGCTGTATGGGGTTTTGTACCAGATGATGCCGTTTCGTTTTCTGTTCTTTTTTTGGCTGGTTTCCTGGCGTGGGTTCATAGGTGAGGGTGAAATTGTATCCGCTTTCATCAAGGGCTTTTTGGTACGGGGGGGTTGCTTGGTCAAATTCAGCTTTGCTAGATGACAGCATCGATAGCCTTCTATTGATTCCGGTAGGTATTCTTTTCGTGGTGGTGGGTGGGTGGTTGCTGTCATGGTGCACGTATTGGAGTGTTGTGTTGGGTTTCGTGAATGGTTGGTAGCTGTTATTTCTCAGGTTGAAAGTGACGTCAAGGAAGTTGACGGTTTGCTTGTTGGCTTCAATCGTGATCCGTAGGCCGTTCTCTTTGAAAATATATATATATATATACATATATATATATATATATATATATATGTGTGTGTGTGTATATATGTTACTCATCAGTTACTCAGTACTTGAGTAGTTTTTTCACAACATACTTTTTACTTTTACTCAAGTAAATATTTGGGTGACTACTCCTTACTTTTACTTGAGTAATAAATCTCTAAAGTAACAGTACTCTTACTTGAGTACAATTTCTGGCTACTCTACCCACCTCTGTTAGTAAGACATCACCTGCTAGGACGTTGCTTATAAGGACGTCACCTGTGGGAATGTTACCTGTACTACGATATATCCCTCATCAATACCTTGTTGGTTGCTGATGTCGAGGAGGCTGTGAAGGCAGCGTGGCCTGGCAGTGAACTCACCACACCAGGGAGGCGTCCGCACTTATTCACTTCATTAAGACGTCTTTGCACCTAAGAAGTGTGCTCATTATTTTTGCTGGAGATCACAGAGACATCTTTTAAGTGTGAAGGTCAGTCCTCGGGGAGGGGGGAGGGGGGACATCTTGGCGAGAAAACACACAACGGTTGTCTTTAATTGGTCGTCATTAGGGCTGCAGCTAACGATTATTTTTCTATCGATTAATCTATAGATTTTTTTTCCGATTAATCGGTTAATCTATAGATTTTTTTTTTCGATTAATCTATAGATTTTTTTTCCTTTTACCGATTATTTTTTTAATTTAAAATGAAGAGAAAAAAAAATAAATGTAGGCCAGTTTTTTCAAAAGGCATGGCTTTTATTTACAAAAAAAAAAAAAGTATGGCCACTCAGTCAACATTGACAACAACATGACAAAATATTCTGTAACAATGTAAACATTTAAAACTTTTAACATTTAACAAAATCAAAAGTAGCTTATTTGCTTTTTAATGTGCAAATATAAAAGTAAACACCCAGTGCAAATCTTAATATTCTGCAATAGTATAAGCATTTCAAAAGTAAAAGTATTGCTTATTTTGCTTTAAAATGTGCAAAAATAAAAGATAAACATCCAATACAAAAAAGTGCAAAACGGAAATATTCTGTAACAAGTGTAAACATTTCAACAAAAGTAAAAGTATTGCTTATTTGCTAAAATGTGCAAAAATAAAGCTAAACATCCAATACAAAAAAGTGTACAGTGTAAACATTTCAACAAAAGTAAAAGTATTGCTTATTTTGCTTAATAACACAACAATGATAGTATGATTAAAGTGAAAGTTAATTGTTGGTTTGTACATAGTATATGTAACTGTTAATGTTGTAAAAGGTATTTGCACAACTAATTAACGTTAGCGTTTGTGACACGTCTTGTGCCGTGGGGTTCTTTCAGGACCGACAGACTGAACGCCAGACGGCTTTGCCAGGTTTACAATCTTTTAATTTTACACAAAGTCTTTTCTCTTCCAACTCTTTTCTCTTTCTTTCCTCGCTTTTCGGCTCCTCTTCCTCGCTCGCTCGCTCGTTGTCCCCTGTCTCTGTCACGTCAGCTTCACTTTGGCTCCTTCCGCGCCCTGCCTCGCCGCTCGCTCGCCGCCGCCGGCTCTCCACAGCACAAGAGGAGCGCGTCTTTGTAAACACTGAACAGGCACGCCAAACGCGCCTCTCAGAGCGAAACGGTGCTTTAGTTTATGAATTTACAACGCAGATACAAATGACACATTCATGTTTTTGTGTAATGATGACAACGTATACGCACGCGGACGATTGACTAGTTGATGGTGATGGCAAGAACGCTGTCGGTTTTCTTTTCAAATGTTCGTTCATAGCCGTTGTGCTGCTATGATAGGCCATTTCCGCTCGACACAGTGTGCATACAACATTATTAGGCCGTTTATTGAAATACTCCCACACTTTTGACGACTTTTGGCGTGCTTTTTTCCCCTCGCTCGCATCGTCTGCTTTGCGCTCCGCCATGACAGTAGTGTGACGTAAATATACGACGCGCCGACGCACAAAAACGGCGTCGACGTATTTACGTAACCGATGACGTCGACTACGTCGACGCGTCGTTTCAGCCTTAGTCGTCATTAGCTTCCACTAACGTACGTCTTCCCTCAGAAGCGCTGTAGAAGGCGATACTACTTTTATGACTAAGACTTTTATTTTGGTGGAATCATACTTGCCAACCCTCCCGAATTTTCCGGGAGACTCCCGAAATTCAGCGCCTCTCCCGAAAACCTCCCGGGACAAATATTCTCCCGAAAATCTCCCGATTTTCAGCCGTAGCTGGAGGCCACGCCCCCTCCAGCTCCATGCGGACCTGAGTGAGGACAGCCTTTTCTTTATGACAACAGGGGTGACAAGAACTCAATCATCCAGACTAGAGATACATTGTATTATTATGTTTATCTTTATTTAAAAATAAATATATTTATTAATTAAAAAAAATAAAAAAAAATTACTATATTTTGCTAAAAACATCAAAATTAATTGTATTTTTATTTATTTTTTCTGACTCCTTATTACATCC
>NC_084565.2:43010000-43030000 GCF_033978685.3 Nerophis lumbriciformis
ATTTGGGAACAATTTCTCATATTCTTTCTGTTTCTGTAATATTGCAATGTTTTCTCGTAAAATTATTACTTTTTTATGTAAAATTATTACTTTTTAATGCAAAACGGTAAAATTTGTCAGATAAAATTTTTTACTTTTATCACAATATTGCCGATTTTTTTTTTGTTGTTCTTGTAAAATAGTGACATTTTTTGAGTAAAATTATGACTTTTGTCATCATTTTGCCAAGTAAAATTCCGATTATTATTATTATAATATTGCCCAAATTTTTAAGTTTTCTTATAAAATTGTGACTTTTTATCGAGCAAAATTACGACACTTTTCATAAAATTGCCAACATTTTAAGCTTTTCTTGTAACATTGCGACTGTTATTGAGTAAAATTCTAACTTTTATCATAATTTTGGACAAATGTTCCGTTTTTCTTGTAAAACTTTGACTTGAGTTGAGTAAAAGTACGACTTTTTGTATAAGTCTGCCAAAATTCTAAGTTTTTCTTGTGAAATTGTGACATTTTTCTTGTGAAATTCCAACTCATCTCTTTTCAGAGGTCTCAAGAAGGTATAAAATACACGTGTGTGTGTGTGTGTGTGTGTGTGTGTGTGTGTGTGTGTGTGTGTGTGTGTGTGTGTGTGTGTGTGTGTGTGTGTACCTGTACGACTCCAGAGTTCAGCAGGAGTTCACCAGCAGCCGAGGATGTTTAAGAGAGTTTAGCTTTAAAGGCTCTTATCTTTTTTTTTTTTGGCTTTTAAGACATTAAAACCTCGCCGAGAGCGTGCAGGCGAGGGCGACCGCTTCTACTTTGTCGGGAGGGAGTGATAAGATGGCGAGGAAATGTCACGTGTGCGAGTTGTGTACCCCCCCCGTCGCTTTGACATATGATGTTGTCTTTGTCTGAGGTGGAGAATCCACCTTTGACACACCATGTTATTGATGCACTCATCATTTAACATGCTTTAAAACTCACCAAATTGGACATCAGGACTGGCAAAAATTGCGATCTAATCAAAAAACCAAACCCCAAAAACTCAAAATTGCGCTCTAGCGCCCCCTAGGAAGAAAACACAGACAAAACTAGCTCTAACTCCAAGTAGGAATGTCGTAGACCACTTAGACCTAGATTTCATACACTGAAAATCCCAGCAAAAAACAACAGGAAGTTTGCAATTCCCCCTTCAAAACAAAAGTTGAGTCAAAACCGTCACCTTTTTTCAAACATTATCTCCTCTGAGCGCGTTTGTCGTGTCGGCTTCAAATTAGCACAGGAGAGAGATTGAACCCTTCTGATTAAAAGTTGATGAAAGAGTTGTAATCACTGCTCCGGTTTGGATTTTATGAGCCCTCAAAGTCGGTCCCGTCCATCGCCGCTTGCAGCTTTAATTTCTCTTGTAGTTTGTCTATCTTTTTTTGTAGTCCAGTGTCATCATGATTCACGATCCCTAAAGTCAAAAGTTGGTATTTTCTCTTGTAGTTTTTTTTAGATGTCAACCATCTTTTTCTGTAGTTTAGACGACCCCTACAGGAAGAAGTTGGTATTTTCTTGTAGTTTTTTTGCTGTCCGCCATCTTTTTTTGTAGTCTCTATGTCATAATGATTTACGACCCCTACAGGAAGAAGTTGGTATTTTCTCTTGTAGTTTGTACGCCATCTTTTTTTGTAGTCC
This sequence comes from Nerophis lumbriciformis, assembly GCF_033978685.3. Taxonomy (NCBI): domain Eukaryota; kingdom Metazoa; phylum Chordata; class Actinopteri; order Syngnathiformes; family Syngnathidae; genus Nerophis; species Nerophis lumbriciformis. The sequence continues at coordinate 43,011,663 of NC_084565.2, forward strand.
AAAGTCATCATGATTCACGATCCCTTAACTCAAAAATTGGTATTTTCTCTTGTAGTTTTTTCAAGATGTCAACCATCTTTTTCTGTAGTCCATATGTCGTAATGATTTACCACCCCTACAGGAAGAAGTTGGTATTTTCTCGTAGTTTTTTTTAGGATGTCCGCCATCTTTTTTTGTAGTCCATACGTCATAATTATTTATGACCCCTACAAGAAGAAGTTGGTATTTTCTTGTAGTTTTTTAATCTGTCCGCCATCTTTTTTTGTCGTCCAGATGTCATGATTTATGACCCCTACAGGAAGAAGTTGGTATTTAGGGACCGAGTCCCTTTGGGACAGAGGACCCTGTTGAATTTCTAGCGTTTTATTATTATACCGCCGCCTCTTTGAGCTGTAATTTGACCCCCTTAACATGCTTTAAAACTCACCAAATTGGACATCAGGACTGGCAAAAATTGCGATCTAATCAAAAAACCAAACCCCAAAACTCAAAATTGCGCTCTAGCGCCCCCTAGGAAGAAAACACAGACAAAACTAGCTCTAACTCCAAGTAGGAATGTCGTAGAGACATGAAACAAAAACCTCTATGTAGACCACTTAGACCTAGATTTCATACACTGAAAATCCCAGCAAAAAACAACAGGAAGTTTGCAATTCCCCCTTCAAAACAAAAGTTGAGTCAAAACAGTCACCTTTTTTCAAACATTACCTCCTCTGAGCGCGTTTGTCGTGTCGGCTTCAAATTAGCACAGGAGAGAGATTGAACCCTTCTGATTAAAAGTTGATGAAAGAGTTGTAATCACTGCTCCGGTTTGGATTTTATGAGCCCTCAAAGTCGGTCCCGTCCATCGCTGCTTGCAGCTTTAATTTCACTTGTAGTTTGTCTATCTTTTTTTGTAGTCCAGTGTCATCATGATTCACGATCCCTAAAGTCAAAAGTTGGTATTTTCTCTTGTAGTTTTTTTTAAGATGTCAACCATCTTTTTCTGTAGTTCAGACGACCCCTACAGGAAGAAGTTGGTATTTTCTCGTAGTTTTTTCATGCTGTCCGCCATCTTTTTTTGTAGTCCATATGTCATAATGATTTATGACCCCTAAATTCCAAAGTGGGTATTTTCTCGTAGTTTTTTTTAAGATGTCCGCCATCTTTTTTTGTAGTCCATATGTCATAATGATTTACCACCCCTACAGGAAGAAGTGGGTATTTTCTCGTAGTTTTTTTAGGATGTCCGCCATCTTTTTTTGTAGTCCATACGTCATAATGATTTATGACCCCTACAAGAAGAAGTTGGTATTTTCTCGTAGTTTTTTAATCTGTCCGCCATCTTTTTTTGTAGTCCAGATGTCATGATTTATGACCCCTACAGGAAGAAGTTGGTATTTAAGGACCGAGTCCCTTTGGGACAGAGGACCCTGTTAAATTTCTAGCGTTTTATTATTATACCGCCGCCTCTTTGAGCTGTAATTTGACCCCCTTAACATGCTTTAAAACTCACCAAATTGGACATCAGGACTGGCAAAAATTGCAATCTAATCAAAAAACCAAACCCCAAAACTCAAAATTGCGCCCCCTAGGAAGAAAACACAGACAAAACTAGCTCTAACTCCAAGTAGGAATGTCGTAGAGACATGAAACAAAAACCTCTATGTAGACCACTTAGACCTAGATTTCATACACTGAAAATCCCAGCAAAAAACAACAGGAAGTTTGCAATTCCCCCTTCAAAACAAAAGTTGAGTCAAAACAGTCACCTTTTTTCAAACATTATCTCCTCTGAGCGCGTTTGTCGTGTCGGCTTCAAATTAGCACAGGAGAGAGATTGAACCCTTCTGATTAAAAGTTGATGAAAGAGTTGTAATTACTGCTCTGGTTTGGATTTTATGAGCCCTCAAAGTCGGTCCCGTCCATCGCTGCTTGCAGCTTTAATTTCTCTTGTAGTTTGTCTATCTTTTTTTGTAGTCCAGTGTCATCATGATTCACGATCCCTAAAGTCAAAAGTTGGTATTTTCTCTTGTAGTTTTTTAGGATGTCCGCCATCTTTTTTTGTAGTCCATACGTCATAATGATTTATGACCCCTACAAGAAGAAGTTGGTATTTTCTCGTAGTTTTTTAATCTGTCCGCCATCTTTTTTTGTAGTCCAGATGTCATGATTTATGACCCCTACAGGAAGAAGTTGGTATTTAGGGACCGAGTCCCTTTGGGACAGAGGACCCTGTTGAATTTCTAGCGTTTTATTATTATACCGCCGCCTCTTTGAGCTGTAATTTGACCCCCTTAACATGCTTTAAAACTCACCAAATTGGACATCAGGACTGGCAAAAATTGCGATCTAATCAAAAAACCAAACCCCAAAAACTCAAAATTGCGCTCTAGCGCCCCCTAGGAAGAAAACACAGACAAAACTAGCTCTAACTCCAAGTAGGAATGTCGTAGAGACATGAAACAAAAACCTCTATGTAGACCACTTAGACCTAGATTTCATACACTGAAAATCCCAGCAAAAAACAACAGGAAGTTTGCAATTCCCCCTTCAAAACAAAAGTTGAGTCAAAACAGTCACCTTTTTTCAAACATTTTCTCCTCTGAGCGCGTTTGTCGTGTCGGCTCCAAATTAGCACAGGAGAGAGATTGAACCCTTCTGATTAAAAGTTGATGAAAGAGTTGTAATTACTGCTCCGGTTTGGATTTTATGAGCCCTCAAAGTCGGCCCCGTCCATCGCTGCTTGCAGCTTTAATTTCTCTTGTAGTTTGTCTATCTTTTTTTGTAGTCCAGTGTCATCATGATTCACGATCCCTAATGTCAAAAGTTGGTATTTTCTCTTGTAGTTTTTTTAAGATGTCAACCATCTTTTTCTGTAGTTCAGACGACCCCTACAGGAAGAAGTTGGTATTTTCTCGTAGTTTTTTTATGCTGTCCGCCATCTTTTTTTGTAGTCCATATGTCATAATGATTTATGACCCCTAAATTCCAAAGTGGGTATTTTCTCGTAGTTTTTTTTTTAGATGTCCGCCATCTTTTTTTGTAGTCCATCCGTCATAATGATTTATGACCCCTACAAGAAGAAGGTGGTATTTTCTCGTAGTTTTTTAATCTGTCCGCCATCTTTTTTTGTAGTCCAGATGTCATGATTTATGACCCCTACAGGAAGAAGTTGGTATTTAGGGACCGAGTCCCTTTGGGACAGAGGACCCTGTTGAATTTCTAGCGTTTTATTATTATACCGCCGCCTCTTTGAGCTGTAATTTGACCCCCTTAACATGCTTTAAAACTCACCAAATTGGACATCAGGACTGGCAAAAATTGCGATCTAATCAAAAAACCAAACCCCAAAACTCAAAATTGCGCTCTAGCGCCCCCTAGGAAGAAAACACAGACAAAACTATCTCTAACTCCAAGTAGGAATGTCGTAGAGACATGAAACAAAAACCTCTATGTAGACCACTTAGACCTAGATTTCATACACTGAAAATCCCAGCAAAAAACAACAGGAAGTTTGCAATTCCCCCTTCAAAACAAAAGTTGAGTCAAAACAGTCACCTTTTTTCAAACATTATCTCCTCTGAGCGCGTTTGTCGTGTCGGCTTCAAATTAGCACAGGAGAGAGATCGAACCCTTCTGATTAAAAGTTGATGAAAGAGTTGTAATCACTGCTCCGGTTTGGATTTTATGAGCCCTCAAAGTCGGTCCCGTCCATCGCTGCTTGCAGCTTTAATTTCTCTTGTAGTTTGTCTATCTTTTTTTGTAGTCCAGTGTCATCATGATTCACGATCCCTAAAGTCAAAAGTTGGTATTTTCTCTTGTAGTTTTTTTTAGATGTCAACCATCTTTTTCTGTAGTTCAGACAACCCCTACAGGAAGAAGTTGGTATTTTCTCGTAGTTTTTTAATCTGTCCGCCATCTTTTTTTGTAGTCCAGATGTCATGATTTATGACCCCTACAGGAAGAAGTTGGTATTTAGGGACCGAGTCCCTTTGGGACAGAGGACCCTGTTGAATTTCTAGCGTTTTATTATTATACCGCCGCCTCTTTGAGCTGTAATTTGACCCCCTTAACATGCTTTAAAACTCACCAAATTGGACATCAGGACTGGCAAAAATTGCGATCTAATCAAAAAACCAAACCCCAAAACTCAAAATTGCGCTCTAGCGCCCCCTAGGAAGAAAACAAAGACAAAACTAGCTCTAACTCCAAGTAGGAATGTCGTAGAGACATGAAACAAAAACCTCTATGTAGACCACTTAGACCTAGATTTCATACACTGAAAATCCCAGCAAAAAACAACAGGAAGTTTGCAATTCCCCCTTCAAAACAAAAGTTGAGTCAAAACAGTCACCTTTTTTCAAACATTATCTCCTCTGAGCGCGTTTGTCGTGTCGGCTTCAAATTAGCACAGGAGAGAGATTGAACCCTTCTGATTAAAAGTTGATGAAAGAGTTATAATTACTGCTCCGGTTTGGATTTTATGAGCCCTCAAAGTCGGTCCCGTCCATCGCTGCTTGCAGCTTTAATTTCTCTTGTAGTTTGTCTATCTTTTTTTGTAGTCCAGTGTCATCATGATTCACGATCCCTAAAGTCAAAAGTTGGTATTTTCTCTTGTAGTTTTTTTAAGATGTCAACCATCTTTTTCTGTAGTTCAGACGACCCCTACAGGAAGAAGTTGGTATTTAGGGACCGAGTCCCTTTGGGACAGAGGACCCTGTTGAATTTCTAGCGTTTTATTATTATACCGCCGCCTCTTTGAGCTGTAATTTGACCCCCTTAACATGCTTTAAAACTCACCAAATTGGACATCAGGACTGGCAAAAATTGCGATCTAATAAAAAAACCAAACCCCAAAAACTCAAAATTGCGCTCTAGCGCCCCCTATGAAGAAAACACAGACAAAACTAGCTCTAACTCCAAGTAGGAATGTCGTAGACCACTTAGACCTAGATTTCATACACTGAAAATCCCAGCAAAAAAACAACAGGAAGTTTGCAATTCCCCCTTCAAAACAAAAGTTGAGTCAAAACCGTCACCTTTTTTCAAACATTATCTCCTCTGAGCGCGTTTGTCGTGTGGGCTTCGAATTAGCACAGGAGAGAGATTGAACCCTTCTGATTAAAAGTTGATGAAAGAGTTGTAATCACTGCTCCGGTTTGGATTTTATGAGCCCTCAAAGTCGGTCCCGTCCATCGCTGCTTGCAGCTTTAATTTCTCTTGTAGTTTGTCTATCTTTTTTTGTAGTCCAGTGTCATCATGATTCACGATCCCTAATGTCAAAAGTTGGTATTTTCTCTTGTAGTTTTTTTGAGATGTCAACCATCTTTTTTTGTAGTCCAAAGTCATCATGATTCACGATCCCTTAACTCAAAAATTGGTATTTTCTCTTGTAGTTTTTTCAAGATGTCAACCATCTTTTTCTGTAGTCCATACGTCGTAATGATTTACCACCCCTACAGGAAGAAGTTGGTATTTTCTCGTAGTTTTTTTTAGGATGTCCGCCATCTTTTTTTGTAGTCCATACGTCATAATGATTTATGACCCCTACAAGAAGAAGGTGGTATTTTCTCGTAGTTTGTTAATCTGTTCGCCATCTTTTTTTGTAGTCCGGATGTCATGATTTATGACCCCTACAGGAAGAAGTTGGTATTTAGGGACCGAGTCCCTTTGGGACAGAGGACCCTGTTGAATTTCTAGCGTTTTATTATTATACCGCCGCCTCTTTGAGCTGTAATTTGACCCCCTTAACATGCTTTAAAACTCACCAAATTGGACATCAGGACTGGCAAAAATTGCGATCTAATCAAAAAACCAAACCCCAAAAACTCAAAATTGCGCTCTAGCGCCCCCTAGGAAGAAAACACAGACAAAACTAGCTCTAACTCCAAGTAGGAATGTCGTAGACCACTTAGACCTAGATTTCATACACTGAAAATCCCAGCAAAAAACAACAGGAAGTTTGCAATTCCCCCTTCAAAACAAAAGTTGAGTCAAAACAGTCACCTTTTTTCAAACATTATCTCCTCTGAGCGCGTTTGTCATGTCGGCTTCAAATTAGCACAGGAGAGAGATTGAACCCTTCTGATTAAAAGTTGATGAAAGAGTTGTAATTACTGCTCCGGTTTGGATTTTATGAGCCCTCAAAGTCGGTCCCGTCCATCGCTGCTTGCAGCTTTAATGTGTATAAATTTATAGAACAGCGTTTTAATACCTGCTCCGGTTTTGATTTTATGACCCTTCAAAGACCCGCTGCACTGATGCTGCTGCGCTAATGTTTTTTTTAAGATGGCTGCTTAAAAGCAGGAAGCACCAGCGTGCCCACACAATGCAGACAAGGTAGGTACACTAGACAAAAGTATTGGGACACTTCTGACTACCACTGGACAAAAGTATTGGGACACTTAGGACGCAAACTGGACAAAAGTTTTGGGACATTTGGGACTACAACTTGACAAAAGTATTGTGACTGTTATGACGAAAACTGGACAAAAGTATTGGGACACTTACACTGGACAAAAGTATTGGGACACTTAGGACTACAACTTGACAAAAGTTTTGGGACACTTAGGACTACCACTGAACTAAAGTATTGGGACACTTCGGACTAAAAGTAGACAAAAGTATTGGGACACTTAGGACTACAACTTGACAAAAGTTTTGGGACACTTAGGACTACCACTGAACTAAAGTATTGGGACACTTCGGACTAAAAGTAGACAAAAGTATTGGGACACTTAGGACTACAACTTGACAAAAGTATTGGGATACTTAGGACTACCACTGGACAAAAGTATTGGGACACTTACACTGGATAAAAGTATTGGGATACTTACGCCTAAACTTGACAAAAGTATTGGGACACTTCGGACTAAAAGTAGACAAAAGTATTGGGATACTTAGGACTACCACTGGACTAAAGTTTTGGGACACTTACACTGGACAAAAGTATTGGGACACTTGGGACTACAACTTGACAAAAGTATTGGGACACTTAGGACTACCACTGGACAAAAGTATTGGGACACTTACACTGGATAAAAGTATTGGGACACTTACGCCTAAACTTGACAAAAGTATTGGGACACTTCGGACTAAAAGTAGACAAAAGTATTGGGACACTTAGGACTACCACTGGACTAAAGTTTTGGGACACTTACACTGGACAAAAGTATTGGGACACTTAGGACTACAACTTGACAAAAGTATTGGGATACTTAGGACTACCACTGGACAAAAGTATTGGGACACTTACACTGGATAAAAGTATTGGGACACTTACGCCTAAACTTGACAAAAGTATTGGGACACTTCGGACTAAAAGTAGACAAAAGTATTGGGAAACTTAGGACTACCACTGGACTAAAGTTTTGGGACACTTACACTGGACAAAAGTATTGGGACACTTAGGACTACAACTTGACAAAAGTATTGGGACACTTAGGACTACCTCTGGACAAAAGTATTGGGACACCTACACTGGACAAAAGTATTGGGACACTTAGGACTACAACTTGACAAAGTTGTTTGTAGTTCTAACAATTACTGCAGGTGTAGCAAGGTGTGTTTGTTGGGACATGTGTCACGGTCTTCCCTGTCTCTCCCCAGAGGACCAGATCCCTCACGGCTTCCCCACCATCGACATGGGCCCCCAGCTGAAGGTGGTGGAGAGGACGCGCACGGCCACCATGCTGTGCGCCGCCAGCGGCAACCCCGACCCGGAGATCTTCTGGTTCAAGGACTTCCTGCCCGTGGACGTGGGCGGCAGCGACGGACGCATCAAGCAGCTGCGCTCAGGTAGGACCCCGACACGGGAGCGGGCGGCGGGGAGGTGTGTGTGCAGTAGCAGCTGTGTGGGAAGACAGCTGCACGCCAATGTCCAGGAAGCCAAACGTGGCCTTTGCCTCACCCTTTGGGAAACATCTGTCCATGGAGGAATGAGATCACTGATATTACTCCTACTTTCAAAACCACTCCAGCTGGGATCAACAAGTCGGGATGGCGGGGACTCGACAGTTTGTTCCAGCAGCCCGCCATCATGTCTGCTTTCATTAATTACACCCACCAGGTTGGAGACGTCCGCCAATTGACAAGTCTGACCCGCTTTATGGAACAATAATAGCTTTCTTTTTTTCCATTTGACACCTCCGGCCTTTTGCACAACCACGGGGAATGACGCTTCCCTACGCGGGTCTGCACTTCACATGATTGGAAAAAAGTCACGTGCGGATCCTCTGCCCCTGTGTTTGACCAGGAACCGCAATTATGTTTTTTTATGGCGATCCTACTGTAATATGTAATATTATAACTCTGACAGAAGAAATAGGCCAAAAACTAATTCGTACTGTAGACTCTCAGAAGGATATGTCGCCCCCCCCCCCCCCCCCCCAAAAAAAAAAAAAAAAAAAAAAAAAAAAAAAAAAAACAGGCTTCGCTACGCATCTTAAAATAAAATCTGGAGCTCTGCCAACTGTAGGATTTTTTTTTTGTAAATTTAAGTGGGGTTTTTTGGGGGTGTTTTTTTGAGCCAACCTAACACAATGAAGCTGTTAAAATGTGAGTGTGGTGTTAGCATGTAGCTCACATAGCTATGTTTGCATCACTAGCGTTCGTCTCCTCCAATGTGTACTAATGTCGTCTGTCACGTACGGCAAGAAGACGTGTTAGCATGTGCTTGCCACTAAAAAACACACCAAAAAGAAAAAAAAAAGAAAAGAAAAAAAAAAAAAAAACAGGCTTCGCTACGCATCTTAAAATAAAATCTGGAGCTCTGCCAACTGTAGGATTTTTTTTGGTAAATTTAATAGTGTTGTCTTTTTTGTTTTTTTTGAGTCAACCGAACACAATGAAGCTGTTAAAATGTGAGTGTGGTGTTAGCATGTAGCTCACATAGCTATGTTAGCATCACTAGCGTTTGTCTCCTCCAATGTGTACTAATGTCGTCTGTCACGTACGGCAAGAAGACGTGTTAGCATGTGCTTGCCACTAAAAAACACACCAAAAAAAACAACAACAAAAAACAGGCTTCGCTACGCATCTTAAAATGAAATCTGGAGCTCTGCCAACTGTAGGATTTTTTTTTGTAAATTTAAGTGGTTTTTTTTGGGGGTGTTTTTTTGAGCCAACCTAACACAATGAAGCTGTTAAAATGTGAGTGTGGTGTTAGCATGTAGCTCACATAGCTATGTTAGCATCACTAGCGTTTGTCTCCTCCAATGTGTACTAATGTCGTCTGTCACGTAAGGCAAGAAGACGTGTTAGCATGTGCTTGCCACTAAAAAACACACCAAAAAGAAAAGAAAAAAACAGGCTTTGCTACGCATCTTAAAATAAAATCTGGAGCTCTGCCAACTGTAGGATTTTTTTTGGTAAATTTAATAGTGTTGTCTTTTTTGTTTTTTTTGAGCCAATCTAACACAATGAAGCTGTTAAAATGTGAGTGTGGTGTTAGCATGTAGCTCACATAGCTATGTTAGCATCACTAGCGTTTGTCTCCTCCAATGTGTACTAATGTCGTCTGTCACGTAAGGCAAGAAGACGTGTTAGCATGTGCTTGCCACTAAAAAACACACCAAAAAAAAAAAAAAAAAAAAAAAAAAAAACAGGCTTCGCTACGCATCTTAAAATAAAATCTGGAGCTCTGCCAACTGTAGGATTTTTTTTTGTAAATTTAAGTGGTTTTTTTTGGGGGTGTTTTTTTGAGCCAACCTAACACAATGAAGCTGTTAAAATGTGAGTGTGGTGTTAGCATGTAGCTCACATAGCTATGTTAGCATCACTAGCGTTTGTCTCCTCCAATGTGTACTAATGTCGTCTGTCACGTAAGGCAAGAAGACGTGTTAGCATGTGCTTGCCACTAAAAAACACACCAAAAAAAACAAAAAAGAAAGAAAAAAAACAACAACAAAAAACAGGCTTCGCTACGCATCTAAAAATAAAATCTGGAGCTCTGCCAACTGTAGGATTTTTTTTGTAAATTTAAGTGGTTTTTTTTGGGGGTGTTTTTTTGAGCCAACCTAACACAATGAAGCTGTTAAAATGTGAGTGTGGTGTTAGCATGTAGCTCACATAGCTATGTTAGCATCACTAGCGTTTGTCTCCTCCAATGTGTACTAATGTCGTCTGTCACGTACGGCAAGAAGACGTGTTAGCATGTGCTTGCCACTAAAAAACACACCAAAAAAAAAAAAAAAAAATAGAAGAAAAAAAACAAACAAACAAAAAAACAGGCTTCGCTACGCATCTTAAAATAAAATCTGGAGCTCTGCCAACTGTAGGATTTTTTTTTGTAAATTTAAGTGGGTTTTTTTGGGGGTGTTTTTTTGAGCCAACCTAACACAATGAAGCTGTTAAAATGTGAGTGTGGTGTTAGCATGTAGCTCACATAGCTATGTTAGCATCACTAGCGTTTGTCTCCTCCAATGTGTACTAATGTCGTCTTGTCACGTAAGGCAAGAAGACGTGTTAGCATGTGCTTGCCACTAAAAAACACACCCCAAAAAAAAAAAAAAAAAAAAGGCTTCGCTACGCATCTTGAAATAAAATCTGGAGCTCTGCCAACTGTAGGATTTTTTTTTGTAAATTTAAGTGGGGTTTTTTGGGGGTTGTTTTTTTGAGCCAACCTAACACAATGAAGCTGTTAAAATGTGAGTGTGGTGTTAGCATGTAGCTCACATAGCTATGTTAGCATCACTAGCGTTTGTCTCCTCCAATGTGTACTAATGTCGTCTGTCACGTACGGCAAGAAGACGTGTTAGCATGTGCTTGCCACTAAAAAACACACCAAAAAAATATAAAAAACAGAAGAAAAACAAAACAAAAACAAAAAAAAACAGGCTTCGCTACGCATCTTAAAATAAAATCTGGAGCTCTGCCAACTGTAGGATTTTTTTTTGTAAATTTAAGTGCTTTTTTTTGGGTGTTTTTTTGAGCCAACCTAACACAATGAAGCTGTTAAAATGAGAGTGTGGTGTTAGCATGTAGCTCACATAGCTATGTTAGCATCACTAGCGTTTGTCTCCTCCAATGTGTACTAATGTCGTCTGTCACGTACGGCAAGAAGACGTGTTAGCATGTGCTTGCCACTAAAAAACACACCAAAAAAAATAAAATAAATAGAAGAAAAAAACAAAACAAAAAACAGGCTTCGCTATGCATCTTAAAATAAAATCTGGAGCTCTGCCAACTGTAGGATTTTTTTTTGTAAATTTAAGTGGTTTTTTTTGGGGGTGTTTTTTTGAGCCAACCTAACACAATGAAGCTGTTAAAATGTGAGTGTGGTGTTAGCATGTAGCTCACATAGCTATGTTAGCATCACTAGCGTTTGTCTCCTCCAATGTGTACTAATGTCGTCTGTCACGTACGGCAAGAAGACGTGTTAGCATGTGCTTGCCACTAAAAAACACACCAAAAAGAAAAAAAAAGAAGAAAAAAAAAACAGGCTTTGCTACGCATCTTAAAATAAAATCTGGAGCTCTGCCAACTGTAGGATTTTTTTTTGTAAATTTAAGTGGTTTTTTTGAGCCAACCTAACACAATGAAGCTGTTAAAATGTGAGTGTGGTGTTAGCATGTAGCTCACATAGCTATGTTAGCATCACTAGCGTTTGTCTCCTCCAATGTGTACTAATGTCGTCTGTCACGTACGGCAAGAAGACGTGTTAGCATGTGCTTGCCACTAAAAAACACACCAAAAAAAAAAAAAAATTAGAAGGAAAAAAAAACAAACAAAAAAACAGGCTTCGCTACGCATCTTAAAATAAAATCTGGAGCTCTGCCAACTGTAGGATTTTTTTTGGTAAATTTAATAGTGTTGTCTTTTTTTTTTTTTTTTTAGCGAACCGAACACAATGAAGCTGTTAAAATGAGAGTGCTGTGTTAGCATGTAGCTCACATAGCTATGTTAGCATCACTAGCGTTTGTCTCCTCCAATGTGTACTAATGTCGTCTGTCACGTAAGGCAAGAAGACGTGTTAGCATGTGCTTGCCACTAAAAAACACACCAAAAAAAACAAAAAAGAAAGAAAAACAACAACAACAAAAACAGGCTTTGCTACGCATCTTAAAATAAAATCTGGAGCTCTGCCAACTGTAGGATTTTTTTTTGTAAATTTAAGTGGTTTTTTTGGGGGTGTTTTTTTGAGCCAACCTAACACAATGAAGCTGTTAAAATGTGAGTGTGGTGTTAGCATGTAGCTCACATAGCAATGTTAGCATCACTAGCGTTTGTCTCCTCCAATGTGTACTAATGTCGTCTGTCACGTAAGGCAAGAGGACGTGTTAGCATGTGTTACTTAAAAAAAAACTGCTTGAGTTTAATATTTTTTTGATAGTAGCCTGTGAGCAAGGCACTATGTCACTTGCCAGAAAAGTAGTTCCTCAGTGTTAGCACCTACAATAACGACGTCGCTGTTAGGGCTGTGAATCTTTGGGAGCCACACGATTCGATTCAGTTCTTGGGGGGGTAACGATTCCATTCAATGTAAAACAATTTTCCAATTTGCTGTTTTAAAGTGTTTACCGCACTCTTGTAAGAACTGACATGTATTACAATGTCGGGCCTTTACTCTGTTGCCGACCCTCGACCCATTCCGAGCAGTCATTGGTCCTTTGTAGGAAATACGACGCTTAAAAAAACACCCCAAGAACGTGGAAGGAACTTTCCCCAGCCCCGTCTTTTAGCTTATTAGGTAAAGTGCTATGATGTCAAGCAGTCTCTGGCAGTTTTTTACTATTTAGAACACGCTGAAAATGGAAAGACTTGTTTGCTCTTGTCTCACATTTGCATTTAAAGCTACAGACACACAAAACGGCGTGTCCTTGGTAGTTTTAAAGTGTTTACCACACTCTTGTAGGAACTGACATGTATTACAATGTCGGGCCTTTACTCTGTTGCCGACCCTCAACTCGTTCCGAGCGGTTATCGGTCCTTTGTAAGAAATACGACGCGCAAAAAAACCACCCCAAGAACGTGGAAGGAACTTTCCCCAGCCCCGTCTTTTAGCTTATTAGGTAAAGTGCTATGATGTCAAGCAGTCTCCGGCAGTTTTTTACTATTTAGAACACGCTGAAAATGGAAAGACTTGTTTGCTCTTGTCTCACATTTGCATTTAAAGCTACAGACACACAAAACGGCGTGTCGTTGGTCGTTTTAAAGTGTTTACCACACTCTTGTAGGAACTGACATGTATTACAATGTCGGGCCTTTACTCTGTTGCCGACCCTCAACTCGTTCCGAGCGGTTATCGGTCCTTTGTAAGAAATACGACGCGCAAAAAAACCACCCCAAGAACGTGGAAGGAACTTTCCCCAGCCCCGTCTTTTAGCTTATTAGGTAAAGTGCTATGATGTCAAGCAGTCTCCGGCAGTTTTTTACTATTTAGAACACGCTGAAAATGGAAAGACTTGTTTGCTCTTGTCTCACATTTGCATTTAAAGCTACAGACACACAAAACGGCGTGTCCTTGGTCGTTTTAAAGTGTTTACCACACTCTTGTAGGAACTGACATGTATTACAATGTCGGGCCTTTACTCTGTTGCCGACCCTCAACTCGTTCCGAGCGGTTATCGGTCCTTTGTAAGAAATACGACGTGCAAAAAAACCACCCCAAGAACGTGGAAGGAACTTTCCCCAGCCCCGTCTTTTAGCTTATTAGGTAAAGTGCTATGATGTCAAGCAGTCTCCGGCAGTTTTTTACTATTTAGAACACGCTGAAAATTGTTTGCTCTTGTCTCACATTTGCATTTAAAGCTACAGACACACAAAACGGCGTGTCCTTGGTCGTTTTAAAGTGTTTACCACACTCTTGTAGGAACTGACATGTATTACAATGTCGGGCCTTTACTCTGTTGCCGACCCTCAACTCGTTCCGAGCGGTTATCGGTCCTTTGTAAGAAATACGACGCGCAAAAAAACCACGCCAAGAACGTGGAAGGAACTTTCCCCAGCCCCGTCTTTTAGCTTATTAGGTAAAGTGCTATGATGTCAAGCAGTCTCCGGCAGTTTTTTACTATTTAGAACACGCTGAAAATGGAAAGACTTGTTTGCTCTTGTCTCACATTTGCATTTAAAGCTACAGACACACAAAACGGCGTGTCCTTGGTCGTTTTAAAGTGTTTACCACACTCTTGTAGGAACTGACATGTATTACAATGTCGGGCCTTTACTCTGTTGCCGACCCTCGACCCATTCCGAGCAGTCATTGGTCCTTTCTAGGAAATACGACGCTTAAAAAAACACCCCAAGAACGTGGAAGGAACTTTCCCCAGCCCCGTCTTTTAGCTTATTAGGTAAAGTGCTATGATGTCAAGCAGTCTCCGGCAGTTTTTTACTATTTAGAACACGCTGAAAATGGAAAGACTTTTTTGCTCTTGTCTCACATTTGCATTTAAAGCTACAGACACACAAAACGGCGTGTCATTGGTCGTTTTAAAGTGTTTACCACACTCTTGTAGGAACTGACATGTATTACAATGTCGGGCCTTTACTCTGTTGCCGACCCTCGACCCATTCCGAGCAGTCATTGGTCCTTTGTAGGAAATACGACGCTTAAAAAAAACACCCCAAGAACGTGGAAGGAACTTTCCCCAGCCCCGTCTTTTAGCTTATTAGGTAAAGTGCTATGATGTCAAGCAGTCTCCGGCAGTTTTTTACTATTTAGAACACGCTGAAAATGGAAAGACTTGTTTGCTCTTGTCTCACATTTGCATTTAAAGCTACAGACACACAAAACGGCGTGTCCTTGGTCGTTTTAAAGTGTTTACCACACTCTTGTAGGAACTGACATGTATTACAATGTCGGGCCTTTACTCTGTTGCCGACCCTCAACTCGTTCCGAGCGGTTATCGGTCCTTTGTAAGAAATACGACGCTTAAAAAAACCACCCCAAGAACGTGGAAGGAACTTTCCCCAGCCCCGTCTTTTAGCTTATTAGGTAAAGTGCTATGATGTCAAGCAGTCTCCGGCAGTTTTTTACTATTTAGAACACGCTGAAAATGGAAAGACTTGTTTGCTCTTGTCTCACATTTGCATTTAAAGCTACAGACACACAAAACGGCGTGTCCTTGGTAGTTTTAAAGTGTTTACCACACTCTTGTAGGAACTGACATGTATTACAATGTCGGGCCTTTACTCTGTTGCCGACCCTCGACCCATTCCGAGCAGTCATTGGTCCTTTGTAGGAAATACGACGCTTAAAAAAACACCCCAAGAACGTGGAAGGAACTTTCACCAGCCCCGTCTTTTAGCTTATTAGGTAAAGTGCTATGATGTCAAGCAGTCTCCGGCAGTTTTTTACTATTTAGAACACGCTGAAAATGGAAAGACTTGTTTGCTCTTGTCTCACATTTGCATTTAAAGCTACAGACACACAAAACGGCGTGTCCTTGGTCGTTTTAAAGTGTTTACCACACTCTTGTAGGAACTGACATGTATTCCAATGTCGGGCCTTTACTCTGTTGCCGACCCTCGACCCATTCCGAGCAGTCATTGGTCCTTTGTAGGAAATACGACGCTTAAAAAAAACACCCCAAGAACGTGGAAGGAACTTTCCCCAGCCCCGTCTTTTAGCTTATTAGGTAAAGTGCTATGATGTCAAGCAGTCTCCGGCAGTTTTTTACTATTTAGAACACGCTGAAAATGGAAAGACTTGTTTGCTCTTGTCTCACATTTGCATTTAAAGCTACAGACACACAAAACGGCGTGTCCTTGTTCGTTTAAAAGTGTTTACCACACTCTTGTAGGAACTGACATGTATTACAATGTCGGGCCTTTACTCTGTTGCCGACCCTCAACTCGTTCCGAGCGGTTATCGGTCCTTTGTAGGAAATACGACGCTTAAAAAAACACCCCAAGAACGTGGAAGGAACTTTCCCCAGCCCCGTCTTTTAGCTTATTAGGTAAAGTGCTATGATGTCAAGCAGTCTCCGGCAGTTTTTTACTATTTAGAACACGCTGAAAATTGTTTGCTCTTGTCTCACATTTGCATTTAAAGCTACAGACACACAAAACGGCGTGTCATTGGTCGTTTTAAAGTGTTTACCACACTCTTGTAGGAACTGACATGTATTACAATGTCGGGCCTTTACTCTGTTGCCGACCCTCAACTCGTTCCGAGCGGTTATCGGTCCTTTGTAAGAAATACGACGCTTAAAAAAACACCCCAAGAACGTGGAAGGAACTTTCCCCAGCCCCGTCTTTTAGCTTATTAGGTAAAGTGCTATGATTTCAAGCAGTCTCCGGCAGTTTTTTACTATGTAGAACACGCTGAAAATTGTTTGCTCTTGTCTCACATTTGCATTTAAAGCTACAGACACACAAAACGGCGTGTCATTGGTCGTTTTAAAGTGTTTACCACACTCTTGTAGGAACTGACATGTATTACAATGTCGGGCCTTTACTCTGTTGCCGACCCTCAACACGTTCCGAGCGGTTATCGGTCCTTTGTAAGAAATACGACGCGCAAAAAACCCACCCCAAGAACGTGGAAAGAACTTTCCCCAGCCCCGTCTTTTAGCTTATTAGGTAAAGTGCTATGATGTCAAGCAGTCTCCGGCAGTTTTTTACTATTTAGAACACGCTGAAAATGGAAAGACTTGTTTGCTCTTGTCTCACATTTGCATTTAAAGCTACAGACACACAAAACGGCGTGTCCTTGGTCGTTTTAAAGTGTTTACCACACTCTTGTAGGAACTGACATGTATTACAATGTCGGGCCTTTACTCTGTTGCCGACCCTCAACTCGTTCCGAGCGGTTATCGGTCCTTTGTAAGAAATACGACGCGCAAAAAAAACACCCCAAGAACGTGGAAGGAACTTTCCCCAGCCCCGTCTTTTAGCTTATTAGGTAAAGTGCTATGATGTCAAGCAGTCTCCGGCAGTTTTTTACTATTTAGAACACGCTGAAAATGGAAAGACTTGTTTGCTCTTGTCTCACATTTGCATTTAAAGCTACAGACACACAAAACGGCGTGTCCTTGGTCGTTTTAAAGTGTTTACCACACTCTTGTAGGAACTGACATGTATTACAATGTCGGGCCTTTACTCTGTTGCCGACCCTCGACCCATTCCGAGCAGTCATTGGTCCTTTGTAGGAAATACGACGCTTAAAAAAAACACCCCAAGAACGTGGAAGGAACTTTCCCCAGCCCCGTCTTTTAGCTTATTAGGTAAAGTGCTATGATGTCAAGCAGTCTCCGGCAGTTTTTTACTATTTAGAACACGCTGAAAATGGAAAGACTTGTTTGCTCTTGTCTCACATTTGCATTTAAAGCTACAGACACACAAAACGGCGTGTCCTTGTTCGTTTAAAAGTGTTTACCACACTCTTGTAGGAACTGACATGTATTACAATGTCGGGCCTTTACTCTGTTGCCGACCCTCGACCCATTCCGAGCAGTCATTGGTCCTTTGTAGGAAATACGACGCTTAAAAAAACACCCCAAGAACGTGGAAGGAACTTTCCCCAGCCCCGTCTTTTAGCTTATTAGGTAAAGTGCTATGATGTCAAGCAGTCTCCGGCAGTTTTTTACTATTTAGAACACGCTGAAAATGGAAAGACTTGTTTGCTCTTGTCTCACATTTGCATTTAAAGCTACAGACACACAAAACGGCGTGTCCTTGGTCGTTTTAAAGTGTTTACCACACTCTTGTAGGAACTGACATGTATTACAATGTCGGGCCTTTACTCTGTTGCCGACCCTCGACCCATTCCGAGCGGTCATTGGTCCTTTGTAGGAAATACGACGCTTAAAAAAACACCCCAAGAACGTGGAAGGAACTTTCTCCAGCCCGTCTTTTAGCTTATTAGGTAAAGTGCTATGATGTCAAGCAGTCTCCGGCAGTTTTTTACTATTTAGAACACGCTGAAAATGGAAAGACTTGTTTGCTCTTGTCTCACATTTGCATTTAAAGCTACAGACACACAAAACGGCGTGTCCTTGGTAGTTTTAAAGTGTTTACCACACTCTTGTAGGAACTGACATGTATTACAATGTCGGGCCTTTACTCTGTTGCCGACCCTCGACCCGTTCCGAGCGGTCATTGGTCCTTTGTAGGAAATACGACGCGCGAAAAAAACACCCCAAGAACGTGGAAGGAACTTTCCCCTGCCCCGTCTTTTAGCTTATTAGGTAAAGTGCTATGATGTCAAGCAGTCTCCGGCAGTTTTTTACTATTTAGAACACGCTGAAAATGGAAAGACTTGTTTGCTCTTGTCTCACATTTGCATTTAAAACTAAAGACACACAAAACGGCGTGGCATTGGTAGTTTTAAAGTGTTTACCACACTCTTGTAGGAACTGACATGTATTACAATGTCGGGCCTTTACTCTGTTGCCGACCCTCGACCCATTCCGAGC